>NW_020185333.1:3028128-3028987 GCF_003031525.2 Neophocaena asiaeorientalis asiaeorientalis | reverse complement strand
TTTTTTTTTTTTTTTATTTATGGCTGTGTTGGGTCTTCGTTTCTGTGCGAGGGCTTTCTCTAGTTGTGGCAAGTGCAGGCCACTCTTCATCACGGTGCACGGGCCTCTCACTATCGCGGCCTCTCTTGTTGCGGAGCACAGGCTCCAGATGTGCAGGCTCAGTAATTGTGGCTCACGGGCCTAGTCGCTCTGCGGCATATGGGATCTTCCCAGACCAGGGCTCGAACCCGTGTCCCCTGCATTGGCAGGCAGATTCTCAACCACTGCGCCACCAGGGAAGCCCCTCCTATTTTTTTATTCACGAGGTGTTTACCTTCTAATGCTTATGTTAACTGTGCCAGAATTGCTAATAAAAGTTGATTTTTTTGTTTTTTGTTTGGTATCATTGTATATGGAGATTTGCAAAATTATTTCTGATTTTAAAATGCAGTTTACAAGATATAGGAAAATGTTTATTGAAATAAATCTAAAATGACTAGAGAAATGACTGAAGCATAATAAAGTTCAAAATAAAGCTATTACTTTATGTATTATATTCTGCATGTTATATTTGAACTTAAAATCAAGGTTATTCTTTTTTAAGGGTTCAAAACTTTACAGATATATAAAGGATATATATCATTTTAAATTTTGGCTTATATGTCTTATAGTTAACCGGGGGAATTTCATCTTAAGCGATGATGTAATATTTTCATATTCCAAAGAAGAAATGAATCTATATATTATCACCTACCTGCAGAAACATTCCTGTTTTATTAATATGTGGCTTAAGTACAAATAGCCAAGTGATTGCCATCTAAATCAGAGGGCTTTCTAAAATGTAGAGATAGTAAGAAAATATGGAAGGGAACTACAAAGT
>NW_020185333.1:2737467-3027943 GCF_003031525.2 Neophocaena asiaeorientalis asiaeorientalis | reverse complement strand
GCCACAGCAATCTTTTTTTTTTTTTTTTTTGCGGTACACAGGCCTCTCCTGTTGCGGAGCACAGGCTCCGGACACGCAGGCTCAGCGGCCATGGCCCACGGGCCCAGCCGCATGTGGAATCCTCCCGGACCGGGGCACAAACCCGCGTCCCCTGCATCAGCAGGCAGACTCCCAACCACTGCGCCACCAGGGAAGCCCCAAAGTTCTTTTTTTAATAACTAAAATAAGCTTGTGCAGTAATCAACCTTGATATTGAATTGGTATCTTTTAGCTTTTCAGTTTGACTGGACTTTATTTAGCTTGCATGTGTCAAAAATTTCTTTAACTCATTAATAAGAGAACCAGCAAATGGCAAACCTGGTTCAAAGGACAATTGAAGAAACATTTATAGGTTCTGAAGAATGTTGGGATAAAATTCCCATGCTGAAAAGAGTTAACATAGCAGATGACTGCTTCTCCTCAGAGAGACCTGCTTACAAAGTTCGCCTTGGCTAGCATCTGGGAACTTGGATTTTAGGAGTGTCCCAGCATTCTGTTAGGGAACTGTTGATCAAAACCGCCAGCCTTGGCCAGACACAATGATAACCACTTGCCTGAGTTGTCTCACAACAGGAGGTCCCAATAAAGAACAAGGTGCTGCCACCGAAAACGAACCAGGAAAATTCGGGATGGGCCGAAAGGAGGAGGGAGGAGGTGATATGTCCTGCCTACCTCCCAGAAACCCTCACGCTGAAATCCATCTTGGCTGAGAGGTGCATGTGCCACCAGGAAGGACCCTGAGTCAGAATGATTGGCCAGAGGCAACCCGGAAACTAATCCCATCACAGTAAAACCTATGGGGCTTCCCTGGTGGCGCAGTGGTTGAGAGTCCGCCTGCCGTTGCAGGGGACACGGGTTCGTGCCCCAGTCCGGGAAGATCCCACATGCCGTGGAGCGGCTAGGCCCGTGAGCCATGGCCGTTGAGCCTGCGCGTCCGGAGCCTCTGCTCTGCAACGGGAGAGGCCACAACAGTGGGAGGCCCACGTACCGCAAAAAAAACAAAAACAAAAAAAACCTATGACTGCGAGCCACGTGGCAGAGCAGTCCTCCTGGGTTCCCTTACCCTCCTGCTCTCCACCCAGGTGCCCCTTTCCAATAAAGTCTCTTGCTTTTTCAGCACGTGTGTCTCCTCGGACAATTCATTTCCGAGTGCTAGTCAAGAGCCCACTCTCGGGCCCTGCAGGGGGTCTGCCTTCCTGCAACAATTCCAGAACTGATCAAAGTGGCTCACTGTGCCTAAATTGTCTGTACAAACAATGTGGTTTGTGCTGGACAAATGCTCTCCTATGAGTCTGGAATTTTGGTAGGTGCCAAGCAGAGACTACCCAAGTGGCCAGCTCCCAATAAACACTGGGCCCTGAGTCTCTGACAAGCTTCCCTGGTGGACATTTCACATGTGCTGTCACAATGCCTTGCTGGGGGAATTAAGCTCAACTTATGTGACTGTACCAGGAGAGGATTCTTAGAAGCTCATGCCTAGTTTCCCCAGACTTCACTTTGTGTGCCTTTTTCCTTTCCTGATTTTGCTTTGTATCTTTTCACTGTAATAAATCATAGCTGTGAGTCCTCCTAAAAAATTGTCAAACCTGGGGGTGGTCTTGGGGACCCCGACACAGATACAAAGCAGATTAATACCCTACAGGGCAATACAATATAGTCTAGGAGGTATCTTTCATACCAAACAAAAATCATTTACAAACCAAAAATACATGAACCATCAGTGTGCCACACTGCCTGGTGCAAGAGTGGGTTATTAGAGGATGGCAGGGTGCCTCTTCCGGGGCCTAAGCTGCCCAGACACTGCTAGGCATGAGGATTAGAAAGATGAGGAAAGGGCCCTGCCCTTTAGAGCTTTCTAGGGTTAAACATAATTATAATAAAATGTGATAAATATGATTGGAGATACATAGTATTTCTGTAGAGGCAGTACATATAGTGGTTAAAGACAGACTCTAGAACTTGGGTTTAAGCCCTGGCTCACCATTTACTAGCCCTGTGACTGAGCCATTTACTTAACCTCCCTGAGGTTTCCTCATCTGTAAAATGTCATAATATAAACCTACTTAATAAAGTGTAAGGGTTGAGCACAACACGTTTAGAACAATGACACATAGGAGTCACTACCATTTCACTTGTACTTTTATATGCACAAAACACAGTCCAGTGAGAAATTGGAGGGCACAATTCTTGGGGATTTAGGAAGGAAAGTGGAGGCAAGGAAGTGAGTAGGTCTTCTGAAACTGAACTGGATTGGAACTTCCTAACCTCAAGATCCCAAATTGGAATGTTAGCTGTATGGTATCCATCAATGGCTAGGAAAAGGGAGGGGGAGGAAACTTGACTATCTAAAGGCATGAAAAGCTGTCTTAAAATTTAATCTAGCTTTGCAGAGGTTAGCATCATAAATACCAAATGAGTTTGAAGCAGTGGGATTTAGTGTATTCTAGTACATTGTTAATTCCTTTAGTGTGCTTTTCTATTTTTCTCCCAAAGCTCTTTTTTTTTCTAAAACCACTCCATGCCTTGTATTCAGTGACATGGTAAATGCTTGAACAGCCAGCAGGCCGTCAGTGCCTATCCTCTGGAAGCCCTGCACTGATTTAAAAGCAGCGACATGACCCCTCTAAACAATCTCAGTGCATGCAGTGGAAGGGGATAAGGCCAATGCCAATGGAGAGGAAGGCTAATGAGACCACAGAATACATTTGCTTTTGCGGCATCTGTTGAGCTTACGGGTCCTTCCAGACACAAATCTACACGGTAGGCTGTTCTCTGAGCAGCCAATAGAAAGGTCTGTGAGGAGGAGAAAAGGAAAGGAGCTTTGGGCAAGGCTGAATTTTATAAAGCACAGAGATACAGAGCAAAGAGAACATTACTTGCGACATAACCATTCCCAAGGCAGTGCCCAAAGGGGATATGTCGACTTCTCATTACATTTTAAACTGTTAAAAAAAACTAAGGAACTCATTTTCTGAAGGAAGAAAGAAGATCGGTGGAATTTATATATACCTTTTTTTTTTTAAAGGAAAGAAGCAGTAAGATTTTCCAACTTGTTTTTTTAATGTAAATGTATGTATTTATTTATTTTTGACTGTTTTGGGTCTCCGTTGCTGCGCGCGGTCTTTCTCTCTAGTTGCGGCGAGCAGGGGCTACTCTTCGTTGCGGTGCGCAGGCTTCTCATTGCGGTGGCTTCTCTTGTTGCGGAGCACGGGCTCTAGAGCGTAGGCTCAGTAGTTGTGGCGCACAGGCTTAGTTGCTCCGCAGTATGTGGGATCTACCGGGACCAGGGCTCAAACCTGTGTCCCCTGCATCGGCAGGCGGATTCCTAACCACTGCGCCACCAGGGAAGTCCCAATATACCTTTTTAAGATCCCCTTTCATTACAGACCTAAAGTCACTTTTTAGTTTAGAAACACAATCATGTAATATGCATAACTTGGTTTAATGAAAAAATATGATGCTTTGGTACATTTAGAGAACATACCTAGAAAAATGTAGGTAATTTTTTTAAACGAAATTTGTCTTTTGAAGAAACTGTCCTCTTTATTTTCTTGAGCTTGCAGATTTTTACTGACAGATAAACTTGTACGCGAAAAGAAGCTCAAATCTCAGCTTCTCACTGAAGCCTTTCCTGCCTCATCCTCATCTCTGTGTCCAAGAATTTTAATGATGGGTCCTCTGTGCTCTCTCATGAACAGCACTCCGCTGAGGCCTTTTTGATAGAACTTACTACATGGAAATTCTCCGTTTATATGCCAACCTCCCTCTCTCAAAGGACCATTGAGATCAGGAGCTTCGTTCTGACACTCTTTAACCCCAGGTGTCCCTGACCATGTCACACCATCTCCTTACGCACTTTGTATTGTTAATATTCCCTTCTGTTCTGACCTTGGCACTCTTCTCATGCAACTTACTTATTCACCTTCAGCAACTTCACGCAGGTTCCTGGTTCTAACTGCTCTCTGCACGCAGATGATTCAAGTACTTTCCTTCATTCCAGATTTCTCTCTTTAGCTCCAGATGCATAAAACTGAATGACCGGGATGGATTGTGGTGGCCCTCCCAAATGCAGTAAGTCCAAACGCTATTATCTTCCCCCTTAATGTACCTCCCCACTTATGGTCCCCTTACAATAATTGGTGCAACCATGACCCCTGTTATACAAATCAAACCCTTGGGTCATTCTGACCCTCTCCTTTTCCTGCACCTAAATCAGATCTGATGGTTCTTTTTCTCTATGAAAACACTCAGGCTCATTTGCGTGATACATAAGCCCAGTGGCAAGGCCAGTAAATATTCAACAACTAGCTGAGTGGGGAGGGGAGCCCCGATTTGCAGCATTTGCCAACAACCAGCTATACTCTTGTCATAGCTGGTTTAAAGCTACCACTGGGACGTCATTGAATAAAAGGAAGCTGGGAAGGCATGGCCAGTACCAGACTGTTACATAGTATATACCCCATATAGAGGCAATAAGCATAAATATCCTCGAAAACATAAGTAATAGTAAAATGTAGCAAAATAAATTAGGAAGTGATCCATTTTGAGTATTTAAACTTTGCTTTTAATATAACATATTTAAGTGTAAGCTTACATAATTTAAGTGGTTACAGCGGCTGAGTTTAACAACTGGCTTTCAAAATTCCTGAAAATTTAACCATGGACATTTGCAAGCACTCTACTTTGTAATCTGGAGACTGCCTGACATTCCAACTTTATTTCTGTGTCTCTTCCCTTTAACCCTATGCTTTGTTGATATTAGAACACCTTCTTAAATAAGCTGCCTTTGCTAGCAACGTTCCCAATCCCTCCTGCCTCATCCCATTCACTAGGCAAACACCTAAGTTTTTAAAACACCTAAGTCTCTTTTGAGACTTAAAGTCATCCCATTCATAAATATTTTCGCTAATTTCCTACCCTCTTCCTCCAGATATAAATGTACCTGAGTACCCTGTGCATATTTTTAGCATGACACCTAGTTGGCATTTATGGTTTACAAGTTTAATGTTGCTGGTAGACCACATTGCCATATCTCATTCATTTCTTTGTAAATCTCAGATACATAGACCCTTTTAAAAAGTTGTTGAAAAAATTATAATATTTATAAGCACTCAGTAAACAGACGTTTGAGCCAGTTTCCACTGTCACCACCCAGGGGATCAAGTGGTTTTTCTTTAATGATTTCCTATGGCTTTCTGGACACTTCTAACCTTCTAGGCCTTGCTTGGACTCTCCTCTTTGCCATTGTATCCTCTCCAGAACCATGATTTCAATCATTCATTTAAAGTGCCCCACATATTTTGTTACAATGGCAAAAAAATCTTCGAGTACAAAAGATCTGCAAAACAGAGTCTGAAAAAAAAAAAGGCAAATGTACATCTTTTAGAATTGTTTCCGTTTTTTTTGTTTTTTTTTTGTTTTTTTTAACAAACCAACATCTTCCTTAGAGCAATTCCAGCCACAGAGGAAATAACATGCTTCCTGTTTGGGCTTCTGTTTCCTTAGTCCCGGGTTGGAACTGACCTTATTGCTGCCACCAAGATGCAACTGAGTGACTTCCAAAATTCTGCTGACAACTTCCCTGCTCTGAACTCTGCCCCTGAGCTCCAAGTCTCTGGAGCCAGCTCTGCTGCCTTTAAAGCTCCTTCAACTGACGATTCCATGCAGCATCCAGACCTGCATCCGTCAGCCCTTGTCATGCCTTTTTCTAAACCTACTGCTCTCCTCAAAGCTCTGATTCTCTCACAACCGGTTTTCACAGAGCTCTCTCTCCTATGCCTTCAACTACTGACCACTAAGTCTTTTCTCAAGCAAACCACCCACATATCTACTAAGTAATTAAATTTTCAAGAATCCAGGCCCCAGCTGGCAGGAGATTTTTCTCAATACATGAATTGTTTGAGGTCATTTCCCGCATAGCTTCTAATCAATTTCCCACAGCGACAAAGATCACTATCCCACGTACTAAAATCGTTTTATCTAATGTTCTGAGTCAATCGATCAATCTGTTCTAGAGGAAAAATTTATATTTTATTTCTCTCCAGTACAGAACTTGGCACAGTTAAGTGCTCAAAAAAGATATTCGTTGAATGAACCAAAGGACAAAATTTATGGTGTTTTTTTCCCATGAAAAGTACCCAAAGACTTACCCAACACCATCAAGACTTAATCTTTACTCCCAAGTGGCTTACAGTCTAGGAAGACAAACTACCAAGCCCTTCAGTATTTATAAAAATTTCAGGTTGGGGCTTCCCTGGTGGCGCAGTGGTTGGGAGTCTGCCTGCCAATGCAGGGGACGCGGGTTCGGGTCCTCGTCTGGGAGGATCCCACATGCCGCGGAGCGGCTAGGCCCATGAGCCACAACTACTGAGCCTGGGCAATGAAGAGTGGCCCCCGCTTGCCGCAACTAGAGAAAGCCCTCGCACAGAAATGAAGACCCAACACAGCCAAAAATAAATAAATATATTTATTAAAAAAAAAAAAAAAATTTCAGGCCAACTTAGGTCTAATGATTTCTCCCGAGGTCTTGTTTGCTCACACCAAATACTCAGTTACCACTGACAGTGTGTCAGTGGTGCCTTTCTGATCCTTAATTAAACAGATGAAATCTTTACACTCTATCAAGACCTTTCACTCCAAGCGTTCTTAGCACGTTGAGCTCCTTGTAATTGATAAAACGTACTCTCAGTGTCTTTCGATTAAAAATGGCATTAAAACGCTACTTTCCTTGAATAAGTCAAACTGAGGCACAACAGTTTCCCACCAGGTTGGAAGTTTCAGGATGAAATCTGGCTGACAGCTGAACAAGCTAATGGTTGCAGCTCACAGCCCCGCCCCTCCTGCCCCACCAGACAACTGTTCCCTCCAGGCAGGGGGAAAGTGGTCTGGCAACTCCTGACAGATGGACAGCTGACGGAATGGACCCTCCCACAGGCCTCGTTCCGTGTGCAGCTGTGCGCTGGCCTTGTGTACAACCGGCTGTTCCCCAGAGGAGGGGGAAGAATTGTGCTGCTGAGAAAGCCGCTCTCAGCGGGAGGGAGGCGGGCGGGCTAGACTGACACACGAGAGGGCTGGCTTTTTGGACGGCTCTTAGCAACGGCCCTGGTTTGACCCTCCTCAGCCATGAGAAAATAGAATCAGTGTACCATTCTTCCAGGCGCGATGCAGCATCCGCAGCCCTACGTCAAGGGGGCCTTCCTCCCGGCCTGTTAATTACCTGCTCTTTCCCATCTCAGGGTTCCTGCCTTTGCATAGTGTTCCTGGGAGGAGGGAAGAAACGACCACCCCCCAGCCCCCTTGCTGCCTGGGGGCTTCAGGCTTGATTGTGAGTCATTGTGCATCGTTTCGTCTCATTGATAGACGGGACTGAGAGGGGGGCTTCCAGCCCCCCTGGACCGGCAGGGGCTTTATTCTAAGAGTCACTGGCGCTGCGCTCTTCCTTCCCGTTTGTAGGTGAAACTCCAGTGGCTTCATTGGCTCCTTGATTTAAACCACGCCCGGCTTGCTGCCGGCTTTGCTGCTGCTGGGCCAGGCGGCCCAGCCACATCCCAACCCCGTCTACCGGGAGCCCGGGCTGCTGCTGCTATTGTGTGGATGCCCCGCGTGTCCTCTCTTCTCTTCCAGAGATGGCTAACAGGGGCCCGAGCTACGGCTTAAGCCGAGAGGTGCAGGAGAAGATCGAGCAGAAGTACGACGCGGACCTGGAGAACAAGCTGGTGGACTGGATCATCCTGCAGTGCGCCGAGGACATACAGCACCCGCCCCCTGGCAGGGCCCATTTTCAGAAATGGCTAATGGACGGGACGGTAAGGGCGGGCAGCGATCTCGGAAGCTGGGGCGGTGGGCTGGGAAACCCTCCAGGGTCTCCTCTTTTAACGAGAGGCCACCGGAGGAGCTGCGCCTTGCCAAGCTCCTTCTCGGGGGGAGGGGGAGGGGAATGCCTTTATCTCTTCGGGACTGGAAGGTCTGGGCTCCCTGTACAATTCCCTCGCTGGGTTAGAGGACTCTCCACCCATCCCAGACATCACAGGTTCCTCCTGAGTTGTTGGCAATTTCGAAGTCTTTTTGCTTTTTCCAGTGAGAATAGAGATAAGTATTTCCCTGAGATCTCTCCAGCCTTCTTGGTGCATCAGCTCCTCTGGCGGGTGGGGGTGGGGGGCGCGGCAGCACTCCTTCCCCCAGGAGAATAGGTTGGATACTTAGTAAAACAAAAGAAGGGTTGGAGGGGCAGGACTCACCACCTTCCCATTCTTCCTGGAGCCACACGCCTTGGGGATGCTTAATGCCTGTTTGTCGAATGGATGGATTCTCTTGAAACTGAAGGGAATCCTTATTTGATAACTGCTTTTCTAAGGAGATGCTCCCGTGTGTTTGGTTGGAGACCACAGGCTCTGCTGTTTCCAACAAGCCCGTCTTTTCCCGCAGGCTGTGATTTACTGTTACATAACTGCTATCTCACGCTTCTGTCCGCTTATGCCCAGCGCTTTGTTTATAGAGATCTGGGGGTACCCACCCAGTTCAGCTCCTTTACACGTCATTAATTTTTACTGGATGAGTTATTGAAGCCTGATTCTGATCTGCCTTTTGAAAGAAGAAATAATATTAGAGTCCATCATTTAATCTCTCCGGGAGCCACTAACTCTTCCCTCCATCGAAAGTCTGAAATCGTGGCCTCATCACTGCACATCATTCCCTCTCCATAAACCTTCTTTCGCTCACCCAGCAAAAGGAAAGGAGGGAAGAGGACTCCCGGGCTCTCTGTGGTCAGGAGCAGCCCTGAGAATGGAGTTGCCCGGGTCTTTGAGGTTCGGTATGGGAGCCTGGCCATCTTGCACCTGGGGTGCAAGATGGGCCCATGCTCAAACCCGTGGGCTGTGCCCTGTGAGGCCCAGGATTCACTTTGCATTGGGGGGGGGGCGGTAAATACAAAGGGAAATGCTGATTCTACCTCCCCCTTTCCCTCTTCAGGTCTTGTGCAAGCTGATAAACAGTTTATACCCACCCGGACAAGAGCCCATTCCCAAGATCTCAGAGTCAAAGATGGCTTTTAAGCAGATGGAGCAAATCTCCCAGTTCCTAAAAGCTGCGGAGATCTATGGTGTCAGGACCACTGACATTTTTCAGACCGTGGACCTTTGGGAAGGTAAAGCCCTCGTGCCTTTGGGATCATTCTTCCCTCCCCCCACCCTTTTGCTTTTC
The DNA here is from genome assembly GCF_003031525.2 of Neophocaena asiaeorientalis asiaeorientalis. Classification (NCBI taxonomy): domain Eukaryota; kingdom Metazoa; phylum Chordata; class Mammalia; order Artiodactyla; family Phocoenidae; genus Neophocaena; species Neophocaena asiaeorientalis. The sequence continues at coordinate 3,018,706 of NW_020185333.1, read as the reverse complement.
TCTTTGTGAAACCTGCCCACAGTGTTCTTCCACGTATCTCCAGGCGTGTGTGTGCGTGAGAGGGGATTATCAGCTGTTACCCGCGAGCACTGTTAGCCTCCCACTTTGTGATGTTCTATATTGAAAGGGTTCCTCCTCTAAGGAGCACACACCCCAGGACACGGCAGGGACCCCAGCAAACTAACTGGTAAACAGAAGCCTCCGTGGAGAGGAAGCTAGAACGGTTACACAGATGCTTCTCCTTCCTCTTACTCCTCCCACAATGTACTTTTTCCCCACAAGTGATAGCTTCTGGAGGAGAGGGGGGCGGCGAGTATGCTTCTGACTCACCAGTAGCCAGGCTTATAGACAAAGCTGCCTGGTGCAAGTTTGTCATTCAATCTGAGAAATAGATAGCACCCCACCCTTTTACTAAACGATTATCTGGAAGCTTTGTGACTATACCTTCCAGATGTGTATTTTCTTAGAGAGGGTGACAAATGATTTTTTTCTTTCATAGTCGTGAATTGATGTAAGAAATCTAACAAGGCATAAAAAGGAAATCAGGTTTCTGGACATATTTAACAATCCACCATGATTAGGGCAAATGATGTGGATGGAGGTACCGCCAGAGAATTTGGGACCCGTGGTCTTAGGGCTTAGTGTCCCCCGGAGCCCAAATGTACACACCATCCATGCGACTGTTCCACATCGGGCCGCTGGGGGGACAGACAGGTCCAGGCAGGGCTGCCAGGTTGACTCTGCGCTCTCCTGCTCATTGTCACTAGCTGTCATCAGTGGCCCGACCAAGACGGTGCCCAGGGCAGTGACGTAAGTGGCTCTGTTGACAGTGAGAATGGACTAACTCTCTCCTGTGATCAAGACAATGACAGTTAAAGGGGTATTCAGATGCTGGTTGAAACAGATTTCTAGCCGAGGACCATTCTACTAAACAACTTATAAAGAAGCCATTGCCTCCTTAATCCTCACCCCCTTCTCCATGTCATACACAGAGCAGGCATTTCCTGTTTCCTTCACAGATGAGTAGTTAAAATCCTAAGACGCCAATCAGTTTATCAGTAATGTTTTGCCATTATTTAGAAACTCAGATATTCAGACCTTCAGGCCAGGCTATTGGACTTCATGGACACTTGCCTCCAAATCCTCACAGAATGTCACAGTTGAGACTTGGTCCCTGCTTTTTAGGTCAAAGCTATGATGACTTTCCCTTGCTAATAAAAATTCCTGCTGCTTATTGATATTTTCTTCTACACTAGACATGGTACTCGTGCCTTTCTGCATAACGCCAATCAATTCTCCTAACAATTCCAGGAGGTGGGTGTTAGGAATTTCCCCATTTTATAGATGATGAAACTGGAGCTCGCCCATTATCGCTCGTATAGATCATATGACTGGCTAGTAATTAGCAGAGCCAGGACTCAAACCCAGGCTCCGTGATGCCAAAGAGTAGGGCCTTAACTAGTCTGCCATGCCATGCTTTGGCCAGGATGCTGTTGCCTTATCCTACACCGTGAGTGTGCTTTTGAGTCATAACAGTGACTGATGAGATGAAGAGTAGGGGGAGGATGATTCAGGGCTGTGCGGGATGGAAGGTTAGAGACCCAGTACTTGGAGGTTTGTATAAATGGAAGGGGTCTCAGTGAGACCCTCCAAGTACAGGAAGTATATACGAGGAGGAAGAAACTGGGAGGACTATGGGAGATGGGGATCCCAAGGGTGCTTGTCTGTGTTAAGGATGCTTTGCTTGCCTTTCCCTTTTTTCTAAAGACCACACGGGTGAACTTTACACCCAGGAGGTGCTGGTAGTGAAGGGGAGGAGGAGAGGAAACAAAGGTCCCTGATAAGCAGAGTAGGTGGAAGTCTATACCACCTGCCCCAGCCCTGTGTGTCAGGTACCTCTTAGGGAAGAGGGAAGTTGAGAGGCATCAGTGTGACTGCAGGAGCCTGAGATGGGGTGGTGGACAGATGGGCTCCAGGGCAGGGTGAACAAGCGGAACAAGGCAGACACTGAGGGGTCTCATTCTCAAGGCAAAGAAAGATGGGGCTTTAAAGGAAATAAGGAAGGAGACCACTCCCAGGGTGTTGTGGCTGAGATGCTATAGGCAGGACAGCAGGCAATAGAACAGATGCTTCGGAGGGTCCAAACGGCCTCTAGAGGCACCAGGGCCTGGCGGCCCCCTCCATGGAGAGGCAAGTCAGGATTGAGGTTTGGGAGATTCATTCTATTTGCTGGAGGGGATACTTGACATCCCCCAAGTGCATTGTCTGCAACTCAGGCTGGAGCTGGTGACCATACAGTGAAGCAAGAGACAGGAAAGTGGGTTGCTTTGAGCAGAGAAACAGGGAGGGACGGCGGCCTTGGGCGAGCCCAGCACTGAGACCTATGGAACAGCAGCACGGAGAAGTGCGAGGCTGGATCCTTCTGCCAGAGCTGCTTGTCACCCGTGAATTTAGGGATGAGTAAGCTGGAATCAAAGGGATGCCACTGGGCGGGCTGGCATGTGTTGACGTGCCTGTGCGCGTGTGAGGTTGTCCGTGTTTGTGTGCTCAGCTGTTGGACCGGCCGTCCCCTGAGCTTAGTCTCACATTCTTCCTACTCTTCTGCACCTGGGCTGTGGTCTTAATGCTGTCCTCAAATTTCAGATTACTCACATTCACTCCTGATCCCGTGCACTGTGGGCATGGTGGCTGTGGCTCTGAGTGGCCAGCCCTCCTTGCCTGGGAACTTCTCCTTCTCCTCTGCAGGCATTTTATGCTCAGCAGCTCTCGGTCTCCCATCTCCCCTGCTTGGCATCTTCCTCAGTAGGGCTCTGCTTGCCCATGGCTGCCCATGACTCTGTGCTGCTCTTATGTTGCAGATGAATAACGCCGCAGGAGCCAGGGCTCGCCAAATGCCTTCTCATTTATCTTCAGTTGTTTAGACAGGCAGGCGCCCCAGATGTACCCTCTCTCCTGAAACCCTTTTTAGATGCAAGGCGAAATGTTTGGAATGGACTCAGGGGCAACCAGAATGAAAGGTTCAAGGCTTTAAGAAGGAACCCAGGGCTGAATGGCCTAAAAAAACAACCCAACCTCAGAGATATAGACAAGGCTCCTGGAGTTCCCCTCAGAGGAAGCTGGGGTGACCTGTTCCCTTCAATGATGGGGGAGAAGTGAGGGCAGCTTAGAGCCATGGAAGGGGACTGGAGAGGTCTTTCTCATGGAAGAGAGAAGGTAGATGCGGGGCAGGTTACTTTGGAATTCGCCCTGAGAACCTGGAAAGGGTGGGCGGGGCCGTCTCAGCTGTGACTCAGGAGAGCACAACGGAGGTTAGCTTTCAGCATCTCTTCTGTGGAGGGAGAGGGGGAAGGAGAGAAAGGGAGGAGACAGAAAAGGAGGTGTGTGTGTGTGTGTGTGTGTGTGTCTCACTCTCGTGAGAGTGAGTGAGTGTACTGGTCAGAAAGCCTGCAAAGAAAGCTTACCCTGAAGGTAGGAGAGTACAGGCTCCTAAGTTAGAAATTAGACCACTCTGTTCAAACCTCTGTTTCACCACCTGTCAATGAACTTTTCTAAGCTTCTGTTTTCTCAGCTGTAAAATGGGGATAATAGTGTCTGTTTCACAGGGTTGATATGGGGTGTAAATGAGATAATGCATTAAAAGTGCTTAAGAGAAAAAAAAAAAAAAAGTGCTTAAGACCGTGCTGGAAAGAACAGACCATAATATATGGTAGCAATGTTCAAATTACTATTATCATTGGCCTATTTTTTTTAAGACTAATAGAAAATAAGGGCGGCAGGAGCAAGGTTGGAAGGGCACATATTCTGTCTCAGAACAGACGGACTTCATGAAGCGCCTCACGCAGCTGCTGGTAGGGTTGCCTGGATGACCTTTGCCCTCTCTTGTCATCTGAGGTGCCTTCACCTCATTGACCATTCTCCAAAACGAGGGGCCACCTTTATGGGTCTCCTTATTGACTTTTTTCCACCTCGTGGTCGTTACCCTTTATGTTTTTCCCCACGATATAGTATTGCTTTGTCAATTCCAGACCCTGGGATCGTGGTACTGTGGAAAGAGCATGAGTTTTGGAAACTAGCTACATACTAGCTACGTGACCTTGGTTAAGCTGCTGAGCTTCTCAGAGCCTCAGTTCCCTTCCCTGTAAACAGCACCTCCCTTGCAGGGGTCTTTCAAGAATCAACTATATAAAATGCCTAGCACAATGCCCGGTTAAGAGACACCTAATAAATGTTGGCTTTTTTCTCCTCTGTTGTTAGTCCATCGGCAACTAGCCTTTTTGGTTCCCATGCCTAACCAGGCAACGAGCATTAGCCACCTAGAATTCTAGAATGTCAGAGCAGGCAAGACTCAAAGATCAATCAACTCTGAGTGCTCTTCTCCATAATCCTGCTGACGAGGATCCGGGACACATGGCCTTGTCCTGCCTCCCTGTTCCCCTCCTTGATCACTGGGTGTTGGAGGCTGATTTATACTGGGGGTGGGGGGCAGAGTGCCTGGAAGGTCCAAATATGTCCTCTGGGAGGTGTCACTGTATGTGTCATTCCTCAATAGCAAGAACAGAAGAGACATTTCACCCAACGTGAGAGCTGTTTTGGGATATTGTACGGTACCTGTAGTGACTCAAGATAGTACAGAAATGCCTGCCGCCTGAAGCCTCCTTTTCTCTCAGTGCAGCCTTCACTGCATTTCCTGCAAGCACTGCTCATACCACACTTGAGTTTGGCAGGCTCTTCCTGCAGCGGTGGTCCTCCAACTGCAGTGTGCCAGAATCTACTGGTAGGCTTGTTAAAACACAGATTGCTGGACCCCAGCCCCCAGAGTTTCGGAAGTATTAAGTCTGGGGTAGGGCCTAGGAATTTGCATTTCTTACCAATTCACAGGTGATACTGCTTCTGCTGGCCTGGGAACCCCACTATGAGAACCACTTCCTTACAGATTTTCTCCAGGGAGGCAAGCAACAAAAATTCATAAAGCCCACAGAGCAGCCCAACCTACCCTCTGACATTTCTCCCTTATCCAAAGCAATAATTTTTCTACTCTGAGTGGAGAATTGGGGGCTATGCCTAAGTTGTTACTCAGGGAAATAAGAAGTGGTTTCTTCATCCACTGACCGCTTTCTCTGTAAGTCCCAGAAAGATGAAAAAAAAAAAAAGTATTCTAAGTTACAAGGTTGAGTCAAGACTAATGTATAATAGAAGTAACTCCAAAGCAAAGCGTTTTGAATGTAAGACTGATTTTTAGTATTGAAAGTAGAGTGTCCAACCTGACTTTACCCGCCCAGATGTAACTTCTCTGGCCTTTTCCTTTCTCTTTACCCTTCTTTTTATTTTTTCTTCCCAAAGACATGTATAAGATAGCATGAAAGTAATAAAAAGAAATTAAGGGAACAAAATCCTTGTTCAAGTATCTCTATGGTAAAAGTCTTCAAACTTCATGGGCACTAAGAATTCCTAGGTCGGGGCAAGGGGTACTTATAATGCAGAACCCTTGGTCCCTCTCCCCAGAGATGACCATTTAGTAGCTGGAGTGTAAGACCGCACTTGGGGAGACACTGCTTTGTGATAATGCAATAAACAGGGAATACAGTACTGTCAAGTCAAAGTGTCAGTTGCTCTCTGAGGTTCTGACAAGGAGAGCTACTGTGCCACCATCTCTTTTTACAACTTCGAGTCTAATATTAGCTTCCCCCCATGATAGAGAGCTAGAAGAGTCCAGGAACCTGATGGAAATCCTGAGCTGTTAGTGTAAATTTGACCCCTCTCTTTCGTGTATCACTTCCTTCTATGGCCAGCGGTCTCATCTGTAGATCACCACTTGGACTCAGTCTCATTCCTGCGTTCCCAGCATCTAGAAAATTCCCAACACCTAGTTGGTACTTCTTTAGAACTCTTCTTCTTCTTCTTGGAAAACTAGCTTGAGCAGCAGTTTTCAAGCTGTCTTGCCCAAGTTTCTGGGGGTACCTTTCAGGGAACAAAGAGATTCCGGGCTGCTGGAGCTCTGAGCAGGCTCCCAACTTGTATCAGAGCCCTTTAACTATTGATGTGACTTCTGACTTTGTGGACGATAGCTCTAAAGCAAGGAATTACTGCTTAACAACTTTTATTTCGTGCCTACCACATGCCAGACGTTGGGATGCTTTTAAAAATTAAAAGCTGAAGTACTGAGGCAGTGCTTCCTTATGCATCAGAATCATTGCAGGATATTGTCCCAGAATCTGAATTTTCAAGAGCCTCAGGTAATTCTTCTGCTCAGTCCAGTTGGGAGTCACCAGGTGAAACCCATGTATCTCAAAGTTGTCTGATGGCATGAAGCACATGGGGAGATTATTAAAAATACAAACTCCCAGGCCCCACCCCAGGACTGCCAAATCAGTCTGTCCAGGGATGACCTCAAATTTCATATTTTTAAAAAGGCCTTCCAACCCCAGCCCATGAGTAGTCCCAGAAGCTTGGGAAACCATGTTCTGCAGCAGGCTGGGTTCTAGGCAGATGGCACACATTGTTGTGATACAAGAAGTTCAGCTTTTGTTGCTTTATAACTGGTTCGCTTCACAGATCTTCCCTCATCTCACTGCTCCTTCAGACATTTCAAATTTTGACCCTCAGCTACAGGATTCAGTCTCCACAAACCGCCCCCTTCTACCCAACAGCACTTGATCTGGGCTTCTGAACTGGCAAGAGAAATGAGGCTGGAAAGAGACCCTCCTCCCATTTGGTTAGCCCAAAACACTGGAATTCTTTCCAAGGAATGTCTATTAGAAAATGAACTAGACATGAACTGGTTACAGAAGGCAGATTTCTGTTTGTTATGTTATTTAGAATCTTGACAATAATTATTTTAACTTGATGGGCAAACTGATGGGGGACTCTGGGCCCCAACTGCTTTCTTTTGCTTTCATCTTCTTTAGGTTGAGACCTTGAGAAATTATTCCAGACAAAACATAGACTTACGGTCACTTGAAGTTTGTGCCCCAGATTTTGTGGGGCCCAAGAACTATTCCCCATTTGTATCCCTCCAGTGCCTCCCTCTGGCCTGGCACTGAAGCAGCCACTGCCACCCTTCAGGTCATTCCTGATAACTGAGCACCGTGCCTCCCAACCAACCTGTGCTGGGGACCCATGGGAGATGGCAGTGTGGCCTCCTGGACTGATTACAGGCTTTGAGTTCAGACAGACCTGAGCTAGATCTGGGCCCTGATTCACTTGTTGGGTGGCTCTGGGAAATTAATTAACCTCCCTGAGTTAATTTTCCCATCCACACATTGGGAGGAATGATATCAAGTCCACAGGGGCAAGGTCACTTATAATAAAGTGTCTAGCCTAGCATTTATAACAAATCTCTTGTCTCTGGCCCTTTCTTTAAAAAAAAAAAAAGCTTTTCCAGTTTGTTCCTGTCTAATGCCTCCTTCCCCAGCTTCTTCTGCCCCAATGGTGCAATTACTTCCTTTTGCACTCTCCCAGGATGAGGGTGGGGTGAGATTTATAGGTCAGGGGGCCTGGATATCTTACCCTTGCCCCCAACTTAATTCCCTGTGTCCTTTCTGGGTTCATGCAGATCTATATGCATTAGCCATATGCGGTGGGGACTGGGTCTTTGGTTTAACAGAGTTTGCTTCCCACCCCGGTCTCCAGGGTAGTATCTGTGGCTGGTTGCCAGGTGCCAGGCTCCACATTTCCCCAGATCCTGGACATGCCAGATGCGCGCTGTTTCCAACCACCAGAAACAGATTTCTGGTGTGCTTTACGTAAAGAGTAGAGATGAGTGATGTACCTGGACCTTCCTAAGCCTCCGTGTGCTTCATAGTTTCTTGAGGTTCTCTTTAATGACTCACTGCTTGAAAGCAAACCTTCTTCCTACCTCTTCCCACGGTGATCCTTCAAAATATCATCATGCCAGTTCTATCAAAAAAAAAATGTATCCTGTAATACAGTGACAGTTACAGAAATGCTTTTCATCTGCGGAAGAGAAAGATCATTCTCATAACCTCCTCTGCGTTTCCTCTCTCTGCCTTCTCAGTATCCCTTGTGCCCTCCTCCTTCCATCTGCTGCCCAGGTCCTCCTTTCTCCACCACCCCAGCTGTTCCTGGCTCCTGGGGGGCTCTGCACTGAGAACCTCACATCCTTGTATCCATCAATCCATCCCCCAGGGCCTCAGGATCCAGGAAATCATCCTGTGGTTAATGTGGGATGGGGGATGGGGAGAGAGCAAGGAAAGAAGGATCTGCTGTCTCTCTCTCCTCTTTGAATAAATGGACATCCTGACCTGGACTTCCTCTGTGGGCCCTAATTGTTTATTTTGTTAGAGTTATGCTCCATTCTCACTTTCTGTCTGCCTTTCCCCTGTAATTCTGTATCCCCTGGTGACCGGGCTGCAGCAGCCCAGCCGGAGATTACAGATGGTTCACTCGGTCTCAAGAGGACCTTCAATGTTTGCCCTTGACTTTCACAGCCCCTGCCAGGCTGAATGCAGCCACCCTCCCCCCACCTAGCCCTTTAGCTTTTGCACTCCACACTCGTGCATGGACCTTCGATCTGGTTCTAAATTGCGGGGCTAACCACACAGTAGCATCTTTCCCTTTCCTTGTCCAGGACACGTCGGTCCGCTGGAAGGGGGGAGGGGAGAAAGGATGGGAAGAGGAGGCTGCCTTGTAGCCCAGTGGTTGAAGGGTGCCTGGGCTCCTCGGGTGACAATGTCCCCCTCCACTGTGTGAGGGAGCACACCACACCTCTCTCTCTCACACACACACACACACACACACAAGCCATTTATTTATTGTCTCCCTTTAGCTCTTCTCAAGCAGCACAAAATGAAGAGCTTCTCATTGTGTCATGTTGGAGTGCTCTGTGTTTATTTGCTTTTCTGCCAGGCCTCCAGCCTAAAAAAGCCAAGTGAAGACTCAATTTGATGCACATGGGTGATTTTAGACCCTTTTAACCCAGATAAAGTGAAAGAAAGAAGCCACCTGGGCTTTGGTGTAGTTGACCCACCAGTAAATTTCTTTCCGGTTTCCTTTTTTCTTTCCAGTCCTTACGAAAATCCTCTTGTGCAGACCTCATGCTAGCTCACCCACAGCATCTCCCCTTACCACCGCCTGCAGAACCCACCGAGGCCGGGGCCTCTGCATAGGGCAGGGACCTACCGCTGTCTGAGCTGCTCAGTGTTTGGAATGTGTTATTCATGTAGCGACTGTGAATGGATTAGAAACTCACTATCCCTGGCATGTACCATATAGAGAATAATTAACCAGATTTTTTGCTCCTTTCTGAGAAGCTTGGCCGTGGTTGTCTTCAGGCCACTTTGAGGAGTATCTTGTATACCTCTCCCTTGAATGTGCTCGCCTACAGCCTCCTATGAGAACTTTCTTCCCAGAGGTCCAGCCCCATCCTTCCCTCTTCCTCAGCCCTGACACATGCTTGGCTTTAATCTCTCCTTTGGCTTCCAGGGAAGGACATGGCGGCCGTGCAGAGGACCCTGATGGCTCTAGGCAGCGTTGCAGTCACCAAGGATGATGGCTGCTACCGGGGAGAGCCATCCTGGTTTCACAGGTAAAAATCCCTTCCCAGCCACACACCCTCTCCCTCCCCAGGCAAAGGATGAGTTTAACAAGCTCGAGCATCTGAAGCCTTGTAGCTCCCCGGAGGCTGTTTCGACACAAAGTCCAGCCTAGCAACAAGCACTCCCAGCCCCATAACCGAATCCCCTGGAGCAAGGAAAGACGGATGCTGCCTGTTCAGGCCAATATACCACCCAGGGCAGAAGTTGTTGGGCCTTTCCTACTAGATACCTGGATCCTCCAGCTCTGCCCAGGTTATGTCTCTCTTGAGATTTGAACTTGGTTTCACTAAGAGCCAAGTAGCCTTGAATCTACTTATTTATTTAATTATTTTCCTCACGTAATGAAGGGAAAACATGTTTTATTTGCCAGGAGAGTCCTGAGACAGTCCTGTCACCCCAGTGTATCCATTGATAGCGCTGTCTGTCACTCTCGGAGGAGGCCTGAAGTGGATAATGAGTTATATCGTCATGTCAGTAAAGGGCCTTTCCCTAAAGAGATTATTTGCTTTGTTGCTTGTTTTTTTGGGGGCAGAGGGATAGCAAGGACGCTTAAACTCTACCCCTAGCTCAGTGAGTGATGAAAAGAGCATGTTGTAGCAGGTAATTGACTCTTCGTTCCTCTAATCCCCTCCTCTTCTTGACAGTTAAGAAAAGGTACCAGCTTGTGACATTTTAAATGAACCTGGTCTGAAAAGCTCCTAGATATCGGCCAACTGAAACCCTGGTTTTAGCCCCCATTTTGTTAGTGATCTACCATGGTCTATGTGGCCCATAAAACCAACATTATTTACTATCTGGCTCTTCACCAAAGTTTGCAAACCTCTGGTCTAGAGTAGGAAATTTCCCCTCCTAACACCGACATCCATCAGCTTTAAAGTGGGACATTAATCCTTGGCCCCACACAGGGAAGGTGGAGTAGGATTAGTGACATGATTTGTAAGAAGAGCTGATTTTAATTTTCACAAGGGCTTGAGGTAACTGTGAGAAGCGGGGACAGGAAAGCTGTCTGAGAGTAAAGTATCCAGAGAGGCAGCACTTGTTCTCTGCTGTGGAAATTCTGGAAAATCACCTGAGCTTCTAAGATGTCGAGAGGTCGTGTTTCATGGCAGGGCCCGTTTGTGGTAGGACCATGGCCCAGAGTAGGGCCATATTTCATAGGATCATAGCCCAGGGTAGGACCATAGCCCAGGGTAGGATCACTGCCCAGGGTAGGGCCAAGGCCAGGGTAGGGCCATAGCCCAGGATAGGATCATAGCTCAGGGTAGGGCCATAGTTCATGGCAGGACTATAGTTCTGTATAAGGCCTGCCTTTCTATTTGGTGACCCCCAGAAGAGCCTGTGTAACTGCATATCTTGGAAAAGTTTTGAAAACAGAATGACATTGTTTCATCTCACTTCCTCTGCCCAGGAAAGCCCAGCAGAATCGGAGAGGATTTTCAGAGGAGCAGCTTCGCCAGGGACAGAACGTCATAGGCCTGCAGATGGGCAGCAACAAGGGGGCCTCCCAGGCAGGCATGACCGGATATGGGATGCCCAGGCAAATCATGTAAGACGCTGCATCCCGCAACCCAGTAGAGAGGACGAACGTGCCACACCATGGTCTCTATGATAAAGAAATAGTTAGTTAGTCACCTTCTGACCTTCTCTTCTCAAAGCCTCCTGTCCCTGGTTTTTGCAAGTGCTGCATTTCTGCCGCGAATCCACGTTGCCTACGGCTGCCACCTTCTGTTCATTTAGAACTATGCAAAGACTCCGCTTCCTTCCTCTTCCTGAGCTCCTTCTTTGCCCTGAAAGCCTTCATGTACCTGATTATTTATTTATTTATTTATTTGCCAAAAATTTCCCTCCTCAACTTATAGAACACACCTAATAAACAAATTAGTCTTGTGTCTTCAAGTGTAAAGTTCCTTCCTCGTCTTACGGACTTTGCCGGCAGGGCTGGTCTCCACTTCGTTCAAGAGGCCAGCTAGCTGTGGCAGTAGAAATATAAGTTAACTTTGAGGAAGCCCTTGCAAGGTTGTATTGCTTATCTTGACAATTGCAGTAGAAGTTTAGGAACAGTTTTGCCCACTCTGACAGCCTAAACCCATGAGTTCAAGGACAAGGTCTTTGGCTCCCACATGTTTTTTGAGTACCTACCTTGTGCTTATTATGCCAGACTCTGGGGGGGACACAGGAGTGAGCAAACTGACGCCCCAACTCTTCAAGAGCTCTGCTGTCGATGCTCAGGAACTATCTGACGGAGGGGTGGTTTTATCAGCTAGACGGGTGATGATTAGTTGAAGGAAAGAACATTTTTCCATTCTGTATCAACAATCTCTATCCCCACAGGCCAGATTCTGGGTCTGATGCAGACATTTATACAGTTTCTTCATTAGCCAGAAGTGAAAGCAACGTAGATTGCTCTCTTACAGTTATTTACAGGGTCTAACCCCCTAAGACTCTTGGACATTGTCTAAGACTGAGATCTAGCTAAGATGAGAAAGGTTTTAAACATTTTCTCATCCACAGAACACTTAAGTAGGCAAGTACGCCTGGGGACCACCAACTCATCTTACTCTTTCCTACCAGTAGAAACAAGAAAAAAAAAAAAAGTGACTCATTTTGGGACTTCCCTGGTGGTGCAGTGGCTAAGAATCTGCCTGCCAGTGTAGGGGACACGGCTTTGAGCCCTGGCTCCGGAAGATCCCACATGCCGCGGAGCAACTAAGCCCGTGCACCACAACTACTGAGCCTGCGCTCTAGAGCCCGCACTCCGCAACAAAAGAAGCCACCGCAATGAGAAGCCCGCACACTGCAATGAAGAGTAGCCCCCGCTTGCTGCAACTAGAGAAAGCCTGCGCGCAGCAATGAAGACCCAAATCACCCAAAAGTAAATAAATTTTTTTTTAAAAAGTGATGCATTTAATAAGAAAAGGAATAGTCTTTCACTCATATAATGAATTGTTAATTAACAAGAAAAAAATAAAATAAATGAATATATAGACACTGCCACACTCCAGATGTAGAATGATGATTTTTCAGACTGCATTCTTTGCAGTTCTAGCCTTCCATAGAGAGTTCTGTGGGATTCCCATGGGACCGGGGTGGGGGGGGAGGAGGCTGAATTCTGATCCCCACTCCTGCTTCAATGAGAGCGTTGCTCATTTTATCTATTTTATATATTAGTATCCAGCATAAGATTTTTAAAGACTTTTAATATTAAAAAAAAAACACAGGAGGGGCTTCCCTGGTGGCGCAGTGGTTGACAGTCCACCCGCCGGTGCAGGAGACGCCGGTTCGTGCCCCGGTCCGGGAGGATCCCACATGCCCCAGAGTGGCTGGGCCTGTGAGCCATGGCCGCTGAGCCTGCGCATCCGGAGCCTGTGCTCCGCAACAGGAGAGGCCACAACAGTGAGAGGCCCACGTACCGAAACAAACAAACAAACAAAAAAAACAGGAATTCATCCTCTAGGATCCCTAGTGACCAATTCAATCACTGGTGAATTGTCCATTCCTGAAAAGATGTTATATTAACATGCAGCTGAACTCCTTTCTCAAACTTTACCTTAGATTTGCCATAAAAGCAAGAGAGAGAGGTTGATGGATCCCCACCCAAAATGAAATAAAACTGGGAGGAAGTTCCTGGTGAGAGGTGGAAGGTGGTTAGTTTCCTGTTAGGGATTGGGAGGTGGAGGGCATGGGAAATCACCTCCACCAGCGGTGTGTGGGACTAGGTGTGAGAGAGTGCTTCCAGGCTATGCCTGTGCTATTCCCCGCATGCCCTGGCTCCACCACTGCTGTACCGGAGACACTGAGAGGCGGAAAAGCAGCCCAATCTAGAGTGGTGCAGAGCCCAGCTGAAGGGAGGAGCAGGTAACACAGCAGGTTGCCAGCACACAGGTGTTTTCTTCCAACATGATCCCACTGGCCCTGGCAGGCTCCCCCACCCCTTCAGTCCCATCTGATGCTCACAGCCTGGAGATGAGGGTGTTGAAAACTGTGAGGCCCCAGGACGGAGGTTTACCTGGAGTGCTTGGGATTGAGATAGGAAGTAACAGAGAATGAGAGAGTCCAGTTTGTAATTCCAAAAACAATCTGCCTCAGTATATTTCCAGCTCCAGATATATATTCCCAACAGAATCGATCCAAGCTAGGGACTGAGACGTTCTCCCTCTTCCCCATTTTGCATTTGCAGTCAAGGTAGCAGATAATCTCAGAGCAATGTGAGCTCACGAGCAGCAACTGGAAGACCCCTGAGGAGTGTAAGTACTGTCATCTAAAGACACACTGGAGCACTCTTTCCAGACGAAGTGGAATTTGTGGACCAGAGAGAAGAATCATTTACAATTAGTCTAATAACATACTAAAAATGATAAGGGAAAATATTGGAAACTTGAAGCTATTGCTTCCATTATGAAGAAAAAGCCAATTGGAGATATGAAACATAAAAAAATAAAATAGGGACTTCCCTGGCAGTACAGCAGTTAAGAATCTGCCTGCCAATGCAGGGGATGCGGGTTCGATCCCTGGTCCGAGAAGATCCCACATGCCGCAGAGCAACTAAGCCTGTGCGCCACAGCTACTGAGCCTGCGCTCTAGAGCCCACAAGCCACAGCAAGAGAAGCCACCGCAATGAGAAGCCCGCTTGCCGCAACTAGAGAAGGCCCGTGCGCATCAACAAAGACCCAATGCAGCCAAAAAAATCAAATAAAGTCTCTTAAAAAATAAAAATAAAATAAAACGGAATTCCCAGGCAGTCCAGTAGTTAGGACTCCGTGACTCCACTGCAAAGGGCAAGAGTTCGATCTCTGGTCAGGGAACTAAGATACCACAAGATGCGAGGTGCTGCCAATAAATAAATAAAATAAAATAAAATACAGATTGATAGTAGAATGGATAAAAAGAACAAGTTAATAAATTAGAATATTAAAACAAGACACTCTGTAAAAAGGTACAACAGATGGGAATACAAAAGAAACGTTAAGTGATATGCGCCAAAAATCATATAGCTGAAACCTCAGAAGCAAAGGAAAAAAATCAAGGTAGGGGAGGAAAAATTTGAAGAAATAATTTTGAGAATTTCCCAGAATTAGAAAAGAAAAGACCTAAGAACTCAGTTTTTTTTTTTTTTTTTTTTGCGGTATGGGGGCCTCTCACTGTTGTGGCTTCTCCCGTTGCGGAGCACAGGTTCTGGACGTGCGGGCTCAGCGGCCATGGCTCACGGGCGCAGCCGCATCACGGCATGTGGGATCTTCCTGGACCGGAGCATGAACCCGTGTCCCCTGCATCGGCAGGCGGACTCTCAACCACTGCGCCACCAGGGAAGCCCAAGAACTCAGTTTTAAAAGACTTACAATGTGCCAAAAAATAAATGATAGGAGCCCTCAGTGGGACACATTATGGTGAAATATATGACCACTGAAAATAAATAGGAAACTCTCAAAGGTTTTAAAGAATAAAAGCTCATTACATATAAGAAAAAAGAATCGGGTAGACATTGGACTTCTCGATAGTAACCCCGGATGCATAAAGTAATATTTTCAAGATGCTGAAGGGAAAAAAATACAACAGCATCGAACACCTAATTTTCTATATAGCTAACTAATTTTTTAAGCCCCAAAGTGACACAGAAATATTAACAAAGGCCATATTTGAAAGCACAATTGGATTGAATATTCCACTTAGAAAAATATATTACCAGGAAAATGCTATTTGTTGTGGGAAATAAGGATAAATTAGAAAATCTCATTCTTGTTTAAATAAGAAAGAACTAAAAAACAGAGAGAGAAAAATTATAACAATCCAAAACTAAACTTCTAGACAATACCAGTAGGGCGTGTGTGAAGAAGTGCAGAAAAAGCGATGGGTGAGACTGTGCTAAGGACAATGTTCTGTGTGGAGGAAATACAGAGATATTGATAAGTTTAAGAAATTGTTAGGGAAAGACAAACATATTGAGTCCAACTCACCTCATGAGGCTAATTTAACATTGATTCCAAAGCCCAAGAAGAATAAGAAAAGAAAATTCCCTGGTGGCGCAGTTGTTGAGAGTCCGCCTGCCGATGCAAGGGACACGGGTTCGTGCCCCGCTCTGGGAAGATCCCACGTGCCGCGGAGCGGCTGGGCCCGTGAGTCATGGCCGCTGAGCCTGCACGTCCGGAGCCTGTGCTCCGCAATGGGAGAGACCACAACAGTGAGAGGCCCGCGTACTGCAAAAAAAAAAAAAAAAAAAAAAAAAAAGAATGAAGAAAAGAAAATTAGACTGATTCCACTTGGGACCATAGATGTGAAAAATTCTAAATAAAATAATATCTAACAATGTATTTCAAAAGTGTATTAGAATGGGCCACTTTTGAGCCATTTTCTTCACTGAGAGAATTCTCTCTCTTTTTTTTTTTTAGCTGGATGGGCTCTATGGGGACCCACTCTCTTGTAGAGCTAGCCCTGAGTAAAACTTGAACTCATATTCCATTCCTTGTTTTTTCTCTTCTAAAGTCCTAGAGAAATCACCTATTCCAAGCCCTGTATTTTCTTTAGAATAATACTGGAGACTAAAGGTGAAATAACTTCTCCAACAGCATTTAGCAAATTAAGTTTTGGAGGAGGATTTAAATCTAGCTTCCTAGGGTCCCAGAGCAGCACTCATTTCTTTCTATTACATGACCTTTCTGCTAAATCTCTCTCACTAATTCTTCCTAAGGTATTACTAACTAAGGTCCTAATGTCTCATTCTATTATTTCATTTATTTATTTATTCAAAAACTGCCCTGGTAATCAGCAAAAGCCATCTATGTGCTGAATGTAGGAAAATGACTAGAAAACCATCCCTGTAATCAGTCAGTCAACAAGAGTTTACTGAGTTCCTAATATATTTAAGGAATTGTATTATGAACCAGGAGATACAACAAAATATGGACGTGGCTCTTAATTGAATGAATTTGCAGTCTAGCTGAGCAAACAATATACTGGCTAGCTCCTCGTATCATTAGTTGTTTGTTTAAGTTTAAGGGCCAAATCACAGCAGTGTTCACTCGGACCCTCTGAAGGAAGAGTTCTCTGACCTGGATGGTCAGGGAATGTTTGCTAGGGGACACTGGACACGGGAACTTCTGCTTTGTGCCATTATGAGAATGTATTGGCCTCTTTACCACTTGTCCTAACCTGCCTGGACCCAAAAGAGTTAAAACAATGAGGAAGCAGCTTGGATTTCAAGACGGATCCTTCCTGGGTGGACTTGAGCAAGGGTGATTTGAGAAATCCCTGTGGTATCCATGTCTCGGAGTCTTATTCAGTCTTAGACCTCTAGGAGACAGAGTTAGAGGTTGAGATTTTTTAAGATTATTATTATTTATGTATTTGTTTACTTCTTTGTTTATTTTGGCTGGTCTGGGACTTAGTTGTGGCACTTGGGATCTTTAGTTGCGGCACGTGGGATCTTTTTAGTTGAGGCATGTGGACTTCTTAGTTGCTTCACGCAGACTTCTTAGTTGCAGCATGCATGTGGGATCTAGTTCCCCAACCAGGGATCAAACCCGGGCCCCCTGCATTGGGAGCAGAGTCTTACCCACTGGACTACCAGGGAAGTCCCGAGATCTTAAAGAAATGCATAAGAGTTTGTTTTCAAGTTACTTTTTATTTTAAATTGGAGTATAGTTGATTAACAATGTTGTGTTAGTTTCAGGTATACAGCAAAGTGATTCAGTTATACATACACATGCATCTATTCTTTTTCAATTTCTTTTCCCATTTAGTTTATTACAGAGTAATGAGCTGAGTTCCCTGTGCTATACAGTAGGTCCTTGTTGGCTATCTATTTTAAATATAGCAGTGTGTACATGTCAAGTTACTTTTTAAAAGGCCAAATTTGGTCAGTATAGTTAGAGCTCACCTTGATGTGGAATGTGCAAAACTTTCCGTGGTGATGGTTGCAGGTCCCCGACAGGACCAAGACACCCAGCTCTCCACTTCACACATCTGTTGCCTCAACCCACGAACCTGAATCAAGGCTCCTTGTTATCACAGAAACAAAAAGATTTGCTAAAAGCTAGTGACATCTGTAGACATGCCATCAATAGGGTTGTACCCGGCTGCAGTGTGAATGCAGGTCCCATTTCTGGTTCTCTGATATGTTAAAGAACAGAAAGCTGATTTAAGAAAATGTCTGACTCCAGACAGACAAACTAGGCCACAGTTCTCTACTTTTTATATCATTCCTTCCACCAAGAGCCGTGACTAAAGCTGGGTCTTCTGGTAATGGAAACACAAAGCTCACTTTTCATAAGATCTTGTCTTTTTGTTTCCATGCAGGCTGCCATTTTAGTTAACATTTACAGAAAACTTTAATGACATAGTAGGCAGCAGCACTATTGCTGACAGTAAATTTAATTGCCATGGACACAAATTAGCTTAACTGCTGATTAGATCCTCATTGAAATTGACATAATCCTGTTGACTGTGTGTCTTTCACTGCTATGGTAACTGTAGAGCACAAAGATTAAAATGTAAATGATTGTGCTATTGGCAGAAATGAGCACATCATTCCTGCAGGTTGTTTTGTAAACCTAGTTCCCTTGAACATTTTGAAGGCTAAATTTCTCCATTTAAACAGCCCAGCTTCTTGAATGGATTCAAGGCCATCTTCCTCATGTTGTGCCAATGGTGAATAAGCATAAGGCCGCCACACGCCCTGAGCAAGGTAAGATTCTCTGTCCCCAAGTAATGTTTAAGAAATACTTCAAATGGCAGTTGCCAATCCTTGATAGTTTCTTTACCCATTTCAGCTCCACAAAATAATCTAATGGTTTGATTGGATCCAGAGTATAGTCAAGTCCATTTTTTGAAAAGAGCAACCTTTTGGGAACTTCCCCAGTGGTCCCTCTGCACTTCCACTGCAGGGGCATGGGTCCGATCCCTGGTCAGGGAACTAAGACCCCACATGCCACATGGCCAAAAAGAAAAATAAAGAGCAACTTTCTTCTCTCTCAAATGATAGATCTACTTAGAATGCTATGATTCTTTCTAATTACAAGTAGTGGTGATTTAGGCAGAATAAACTCTAAATAGTCATTATGCAAACACTGTGTCTCCTCAGGGACACCATTATGCCATCCAAACCACCGGTTAGGAGGCCAACTGAGTTGTTTCCTTCTAGGCCTCTGAGGCTTAGTTTTTCTCCATGTGATGTGACATACTGTAAATTGTAGAAATGGGAATTTCCATGTCAAATCAGTTCTTTGCCATCATGTGCACCCAACAAAGAAAAGAAAGATAATTGAATATTTTCTAACACTAATCCTTTCTGAAATATATGATTAAGTCAAAATTACCTTGTATTGCCAGTAGTTATGACATAATCCATAGTAGATGAGCCTCTGAGGCAATACTCCTTGGAAGCGCACAGTGATTCGAGATGTTGGCTTATAGTTATTATATTATCTTGTTGCTGCTTTATTAATAACACTGATCTCAATTAATGTTTAGCATATTTAATTTACTATCACTCTAGCTTCAAAGTATTTGTGCATTGGACCAGCATAATAACTTTTCCATTTTTAAATTTCAACATAAGCATTTTTCCCCTCTTGATAAAACTTTGTAAAATATCTGAACAATTCAGGGAACATGAATGACTCTCCTTAATCCCATCATCCAGGATAACCACTGCCCACAGTTTAGTGCCCATCATCATAGAATATTAAAATACATATGTAATCAGCATCACATTTTTAGAGTGTCTCCATCTTCATTATCCTTTTGCAGGAAACTAGTTCCTCTTGGATACAATCTGTTCATCATTAAAGCTTCATAGAAAGCGAAGGGCAAATATCGTCTCAAGAAACAAGAGGATGTGACTCATGAGGATGTCCCAACAAAATAGGAAGAGGAAGTAATCCCTTCTATGTTGAAAGCTCTTCTATGTGGAAACGACTGGATACTTTCCCATTGAAAATCCATTGAATGGATGTACCACATTTCACTTAATTGATCCTTTATTGTTAAATTTTAGAATGTTTCCAAATTTCACCATTAAAATTAATACTACAAAATTTTTAACAGATGTATCTTTATGATAATTTCCTTAGGATAATTTCCTAGATGCTAAATATCCATTTTTGATTAATATGGCCAAATTTTATCCAGAGTACCAGTTTACACTCACCTGTAAAAGATAAGTGAGGCCATTTCGCTACACTCCATCAGAATTATCACTTTAAAAATCTACTTGTGGGGCTTCCCTGGTGGCGCAGTGGTTGGGAGTCCTCCTGCCGATGCAGGGAACACGGGTTCGTGCCCCGGTCCGGGAAGATCCCACATGCCGCGGAGCGGCTGGGCCCGTGAGCCATGGCCGCTGAGCCTGCGCGTCCGGAGCCTGTGCTCCGCAATGGGAGAGAGGCCACAGCGGTGAGAGGCCCGCGTACCGCAAAAAAAAAACAACAACAACAAAAAACAAATCTATTTGTGAATATTCTGAAAGACAACGTCTATCTACTAGGATGTTGGTGGAACTTGATGTTCTTCCTCAGCAGCTGCAAAGGAGTTTTATGATTGTTGGGTCCTTGCTCGAAATCCCAGCATTTTTCATTTCTGCCAAAGAGCACATTAAATCCATGAGCTATTCATGCTTGTTAATGACTCTGAAGTTGACACAGTTGGTAAAAACAGAAGCATCGGCTGTAAAAAAAAAAATTACAAAATATGGGAGCAGAACAGAAATGATTATTTCCAGAATTCAACTTGAATGTCTTAGGCAAGAGAATTAAAGCAAAATGTGGTTAATTGATTTGTCATTCAGCAAAATTAAAGTTCTGATGTGGCAATGAGCCTATTATATATTCTCAGAATAAATATGTCAACTTTCATAGCCCTGAGCTGAGAATGTAAAGCCATTTTGAAGGGCAAGGATACAACTCATATGGTTCAAATGGGTTTAGGGTGAATATTACCCTACCAACCTTTATTTAATGAAACAGATATTGAAATGGCCTTCTGTCAGATAAAGTTAAAGAGCCATTCTGGTTCCACATTCTTGGAACAATAATTCTTTGGGAGAACATTGCATCGCTCTTGTGATGGGATGAGATTGACTCACATAAACTGCAAAATGAGAAACTCTGCCAAAGAAGGAACCCTGCTTCAGAACAATTGAAGGGAAAAATAATGACCCAGGGGAATTTCACTTGAATGATATTTATTGAGCACCTACTAAATACTGGGCAATCTATATAATTCATGTCCTTTAATGCATATAATGATCCTGCAAGGTGAGTATTGACATAACTTTCCAGATCAGGAAAGTGAGGATTAGACATGTCGAAGGAAGTAGAACAGTTGTAAAAGGGGGAACTAGAATTTGAACTCTGAACATTATGATTCCAAAGTTTTATGAATTCCATCAATACTGCTTTCTCCAACCTAAGCACACTGCTAGGTTCTGGGGGATACACAAGTGAAGACGTTGTCCCTGTACTCAACTAACACTTCATCTTCCCCCAGTGGGAACACACAGCGAAGAGCTCACCTGTTCGTAATTCAGGAAAGCACAGATATGGATGATTTTCTGGATCCTTCTCAATCCTGGAGCACCCTTGTGTATACAAGTAACCAACACTTAAGGTAGCTTGTTTTATGTATGAAAGTTTAACCTATGATTCTTTTTTATTTAACTCATGATTCTTGATCAGAATTATTCCTACAACGCTGTGTAAATATTATGTAAATCTTTCTTTTTCTTTGGAATCTTTCAATTAGGGTAAGGTGAAAGCGGTATTCTCTCTGGGCACAAAAATTAACTCTGAGAAGCAAACCAGTCTATAATATAATACAAAACAGTCTCTAATACTCCTGTGGTAAAAGGAATAAGGATAGAGAAACTAGGTCTTTGGCAATGTTGTATTCATTAATTCATAGTAATTAGTACATGTTGTTAATTAATAATTAATACGTTGGCCAAGATTTGCTGAGCACCAGCTATGTATCAGGCCCCATGCCACCCTCAGTGTGTTTGTAAGGAACAGAGACTTCTTCAGCTGATGTGGGTTTATCATAAGGAGAGTCCAGAAGCAGAGCCCCCTACCTGCGTAGTCCTGCCTCGTGGTTCTGGATGACTGTGGAGAATGATGACTCTCCCAGTCTGATGCCAGCCCAGTGGATAGACTCCATCCTTTGCTGGTTTGCTAAGAGACTAAGGCATTCAGTCAGTGAGGCTGAAGAGCCTGTATCTTGAGAAAGGAGATTTGGCAGCTGTGGGTAACTGTCAGGTGTTGCTCTCAAGGATTTCTAGTGACATTCAACTTGTGAAAGTACAAAAATACCATTTAAGATAAAACCCTTTCCGGCCCATTGCCTCAAATTGATGCACTGAGTGATCACTTAGCAGAGACATCCACTCATCTGCCCTTTATGCTTGATGAGAAAGTGAGAGGATGGCGGCAATCATCTCAATAAGTCAGAAGCGCTTAGCCTGTTGGGAAAGGCAATAAAATCCCACGAGAGGCTCCTGCATCCTGGTGAACACTCCCAACCGTATTGTAGCATTCTCAGATGAGATCAAAAACAACATGACAAGGCAGGAGACTTCCTGGCAAATAAACATTTACCTGATGCCCTGAGGTTTTAGGTAGGTCAGCTTAATCAAATTGAGATTAAAAAATTGAATAAAAAAATAATTTAGGAGCTAATGCTACAGAAGCCACACACTAGGTGCTGGCTGGAACAAGACCTTAACCTACAGTTTGTAATTGAAAAAGAGGAAAAAAAACACCCCAAAACCAAAACCCTTCTGCAACACTATGTAACTTCCCTCAGTCAGGGTAGAAAATCTTGGTGAGCCCAACCATTTTTTTAGGAGAAAGTGTCTAATTCAATTCAGAAATACTTCTCTCTTGAGGGTGGAAGGGTGGGAAGGGTAGGATTTTTGTTTTACCACATCACTGATGTTTTCATCTGGATTTTAGCTGTGCTCCCAATCATCTGATCTTTGACAGAAATGACAAGAACATATAATAAGGGATTTCTCATTTGACATTTGTAAATTACATCAAGGCCGTTGGGGTCTGTAATTGCAAATGATTTAGGATAATGAGCAAATAGTTGAACAATATTTATTTCAGATTTCAAAATATGTACACAGCCTACGGGGAAGTTGGAATGACAAGGGGCTAAACTCCAAAGAAGCTTGGAGCATCGAACAGCATGAGAGAGAGGAAATTGGTGAAGAAGTTAACTCTGCAGAAAGCAGTGTAGGACTTGGCTCTGCTACGAAGGGGGATGCTCTCCAGGCCAAATTATGGCATGGAATATACACTTAAAATGAATTAGTTGCTCCTGTCCCTTTGTTTTCTTCTCCTCTTGTTTTTTTTTTTTTTTTGTGGTACGCGGGCCTCTCACTGTTGTGGCCTCTCCCGTTGCGGAGCACAGGCTCCGGATGCGCAGGCTCAGCGGCCATGGCTCACGGGCCCAGCCGCTCCGCGGCATGTGGGATCTTCCCGGACCGGGGCACGAACCCGTGTCCCCTGCATCGGCAGGCAGACTCTCAACCACTGCGCCACCAGGGAAGCCTCTCCTCTTGTTTTTATTCCTCCTTTTCCTCCATGCTGCCCTATGCCGTGTCCATTTTTGATTCATCTGGTTTATTTCATTCTTTCTATCCTAACTGTTCTCATTTTCCCCATTCTGTCATTTCCCCAATCTTATCCTTTCAATCTGATTCATCTCATTTTTTTTTAAAATAGAAATTTATTTATTTATTATTGGCTGAGTTGGGTCTTCGTTGCTGCGCACCCTTTCTCTAGTTGCAGCAAGCCAGGGCTCCTCTTTGCTGCTGTGCGCAGGCTTCTCATTGCAGGGGCTTCTCTTGTTCCAGAGCACAGGCTCTAGGCGCACAGGCTTCAGTAGTTGTGGCACACGGGCTTAGTTGCTCCACGGTGTGGGGGATCTTCCCGGACCAGGGCTCGAACCCGTGTCTCCTGCATTGGCAGGCAGATTCTTAACCATTGCACCACCAGGGAAGTCCTAATTTACCTGTTTTTTTTTTTTAGATGCCATCTTTTTTTTTTTTAATTTTTTAATTTTATTTTATTTACTTTTTTAAACAGCAGCTTCTTATTAGTTATCTATTTTATACATATTAGTGCATATATGTCAATCCCAATAGCCCAATTCATCCCACCACCACCACCACCCTGCCACTTTCCCCACTTGGTGTCCATACGTTTGTTCTCTACATCTATGTCTCTATTTCTGCCCTGCAAACCGGTTCATCTGCACCAAGTTTTAGGTTCCACATGTATGTGTTAATATACGATATTTGTTTTTCTTTTTGACTTACTTCACTCTGTATGACAGTCTCTAGATCCATCTACGTCTCTACAAATGACCCAATTTTGTTCCTCATTATGGCTGAGTAATATTCCATCGTATATGTGTACCACATATTCTTTATCCATTCGGCTGTCGATGGGCATTTAGGTTTCCTCCATGACCTGGCTATTGTAAATAGTGCTGCAATGAAAATTGGGGTGCAGATGTCTTTTTAAATTATGGTTTTCTCTGGGTATATGCCCAGTAGTGGGATTGATGGATCATATGCTAATTTTATTTTTAGTTTTTTAAGGAACCTCCATAGTGTTCTCCATAGTGGCTGCATCAATTTACATTCCCACCAACAGTGCAAGAGTGTTCCCTTTTCGCCACACCCTCCCCAGCATTTGTTGTTTGTAGATTTTCTGATGATGCCCATTCTAACTGGTGTGAGGTAATACCTCATTGTAGTTTTGATTTGCATTTCTCTAATAATTAGTGATGTTGAGCAGCTTTTCATGTGCTTCTTGGCCATCTGTGTGTCTTCTTTGGAGAAATGTCTGTTTAGGTTTTCTGCCCATTTTTGGATTGGGTTGTTTGTTTTTTTAATATTGAGCTGCCTGAGCTTTTTATATATTTTGGAGATTAATCCTTTGTCCATTGATTCATTTGCAAATATTTTCTCCCATTCTGAGAGTTCTCTTTTTGTCTTGTTTGTGTTGCCTTTGCTGTGCAAAAGCTTTTAAGATTCATTAGGTCCCATTTGTTTATTTTTGTTTTTATTTCCATTTCTCTAGGAGGTGGGTCATAAAAGATCTTGCTGTGATTTATGTCGAAGAGTGTTCTTCCTATGTTTTCCTCTAAGAGTTTTATAGTGTCCAGTCTTACATTTATGTCTCTAATCCATTCTGAGTTTATTTTTGTGTATGGTGTTAGGGAGTGTTCTCATTTCATTCTTTTACTTGTAGCTGTCTAGTTTTCCCAGCACCATTTATTGAAGAGACTGTCTTTTTTCTATTGTATATCCTTCCTCCTTTCTCATAGATTAGTTGACCATAGGTGTGTGGGTTTATCTCTGGGCTTTCTATCCTGTTCCATTGATAGATATTTCTGTTTTCTTTTGGGTTTTTTTGGGGTTTTTTTGCATCTTTATTGGAGCATAATTTCTTTACAATGGTGTGTTAGTTTCTGCTTTATAACAAAGTGAATCAGTTATACATATACATATGTTCCCATATCTCTTCCCTCTTGCGTCTCCCTCCCTCCCACTCTCCCTATCCCACCCCTCCAGGCGGTCACAAAGCACCGAGCTGATCTCCCTGTGCTATGCGGCTGCTTCCCACTAGCTATCTACCTTATGTTTGGTAGTGTATATATGTCCATACCTCTTTCTCGCTTTGTCACAGCTCACCCTTCTGCCTCCCCATATCCTCAAGTCCATTCTCTAGTAGGTCTGTGTCTTTATCCCTGTCTTACCCCTAGGTTCTTCATGACACTTTTTTTCCTTAAATTCCATATGTATGTGTTAGTGTATGGTATTTATCTAGCTTTGTGGTATAGTCTGAAGTCAGGGAGTCTGATTCCTCCAGCTCTGTTTTTTCCCCTCAAGACTGCTTTGGCTATTTGGTGTCTTTTGTGTCTCCATACAAATTTTCAGATTTTTTGCTCTAGTTCTGTAAAAAATGCCACTGGTAATTTGAAAGGGATTGCACTGAATCTGTAGATTGCTTTGTGTAGTATAGCTGTTTTCACGATATTGATTCTTCCAATCCAAGAACATGGTATATCTTTCCATCTGTTTGTGTCATCTTTTATTTCTTTCATCAGTGTCTTATAGCTTTGGTTTTTATAAATATATTTTTATATAATACTTGCAAATTGTTTTTTAAATTTTATTTATTTTATTTTTCTCTGTGTTGTGTCTTCATTGCTGTGCACAGGCTTTTCTCTAGTTGCGGCGAGTGGGGGCTACTCTTTGTTGCAGTGCGCGGGCTTCTCATTGTTGGTGGCTTCTCTTGCTGCAGAGCACGGGCTGTAAGTGTGTGGGTTCAGTAGTTGTGGCTCGCGGGCTCTAGAGCACAGGATCAGTAGTTGTGGTGCACAGGCTTACATGCTCCACAGCATGTGGGATTTTCCCGGACCAGGGCTCTAACCCATGTCCCTTGCACTGGCGGGCGGATTCTTAACTGCTCTGCCACCAGGGAAGCCCCAGTGTCTTATAGTTTTTTGAGTACAGGTCTTTTACCTCCTTAGGTAGGTTTATTCCTAGGTATTTTATTCTTTTTATTGCAATGGTAAATGGGATTGTTTCCTTAATTTCTCTTTCTGATCTTTCATTGTTAGTGTATTGGAATGCAAGAGATTTCTGTGCATTAATTTTGTATCCTGCAACTTTACCAAATTCACTGATTAGCTCTAGTAGTTTTCTGGTGGCATCTTTAGGATTCTGTATGTATAGTATCATGTCATCTGCAAAAGTGACAGTTTTACTTCTTCTTTTCCAATTTGTATTCCTTTTATTTCTTTTTCTTCTCTGATTGCCATGGCTAGTTCTTCCAAAACTATGTTGAATAATAGTGGCGAGAGTGGACATCCTTGTTGCTTTGTATTTCTGCATTGTCCATTGTAACTTCTCCTTTTTCATTTCTAATTTTATGGATATGAGTCCTCTCCTTCTTTTTCTTGATGAGTCTGGCTACAGGTTTATCAATTTAGTTTACTTCTCAAAGAACCTGTTTTAGTTTTATTGATCTTTGCTATTGTTTTCTTTGTTTCTATTCCATTTATTTCTGCTCGGATCTTTATGATTTCTTTCCTTCTACTAACTTTGGGTTTTGTTTGTTCTTCTTTCTCTAGTTCCTTTAGGTGTAAGGTGAGATTGTTTATTTGAGATTTTTCTTGTTTCTTGAGGTAGGCTTGTATAGCTATAAACTTCCCTCTTAGAACTGCTTTTGCTGCAGTCCATAGGTTTTGGATCATCGTGTCTTCATTGTAATTTGTCTCTAGGTATTTTTTGAATTCCTCTTTGATGTCTTCAGTGATCTCTTGGTCCTTTAGTAACATATTGTTTAGCCTCCATATGTTTGTGTCTTTTATGCTCTTTTCCCTGTAATGGATTTCTAATCTCATAGCATTGTGGTTGGAAAAGATGTTTGATATGATTTCAATTTTCTTAAGTTTACCAAGGCTTGACTTGTGACCCAAGATGTGATCTATCCTGGAGCATGTTCCATGTGCACTTGTGAAGAAAGTGTAATCTGCTGTTTTTTGAAGGAATGTGCTATAAATATCAATTAAATCTGTCTGGTCTATTGTGTTATTTAAAGCTTGTGTTTCCTTATTAATTTTCTGTTTGGATGAACTGTCCATTGGTGTAAATGAGGTGTTAAGGTCTCCCAATATTATTGTGTTACTGTCAATTTCCTCTTTTATAGCTGTTAACAGTTGCCTTATGTGTTGATGTGCTCCTATGTTGGATGCATATGTTTATAATTGTTATATCTTCTTCTTGGATTGATCCCTTGATCATTATATAGTACCCTTCCTTGTCTCTTATAACATTCTTTATTTTAAAGTCTCTTTTATCTTATATGAGTATTGCTACTCCAGGTTTATTTTGATTTCCATTTGCATGGAATATCTTTTTCCATCCCCTCACTTTCAATCTGTATGTGTCCCTAGGTCTGAAGTGGGTCTCTTGTAGACAGCATATATATGGGTCTTGTTTTTGTATCCATTCTGCAAGCCTGTGTCTTTTGGTTAGAGCACTTAATCCATTCATATTTAAGGTAATTATTGATATGTATGTCCCTATTACCTTTTTCTTAACTGTTATGGATTTGGTTTTGTAGGTCATTTTCTTCTCTTATGTTTCCCATTTAGAGAAGTTGCTTTAGCATATTTTTGTAGAGTTGGTTTGATGGTGCTGAATTCCCTTAGGTTTTGCTTGTCTGTAAAGCTTTTGACTTCTCCATCGAATCTGAATGAGATCCTTGCCGGGTATAGTAATCTTGGTTGTAGGTTCTTCCCTTTCATTACTTTAAACATACCGTGCCACTCCCTTCTGGTTTGTAGAATTTCTACTGAGAAATCAGCTGTTAACCTTATGGGAGTTCCCTTGTATATTATTTGTTGTTTTTCCCTTGTTGTTTTCAATACTGTTTCTTTGTCTTTCATTTTTGTCAGTTTGATTACTATGTGTCTCGGCATGTTTCTCCTTGGGTTTTCCTGCCTGGGACTCTCTGCACCCCTGGCGTTGGGTGGCTATTTCCTTTCCCATGTTAGGGACGTTTTCAACTGTAGTCTCTTCAAATATTTTCTCAGGTTCTTTTTCTCTCTCTTCTCTTCCTGGGATCCCTATAATGTGAATGTTGTTGCATTTAATGTTGTCCCAGAAGTCTCTTAGGCTGTCTTCATTTCTTTTCATTTTCTTTATTCTGTTCCACGACAATGAATTCCACCATTCTCTCTTCCACGTCACTTACCCATTCTTCTGCCTCCGTTGTTCTGCTATTGATTCCTTCTAGTGTATTTTTCACTTCAGTTATTGTTTTGTTGATCTCTGTTTGTTTGTTCTTTAATTCTTCTAGGTGTTTTTTCTTTAATTCTTCTAGGTCTTTGTTAAACATTTCTTGCATCTTCTGAATCTTTGCCTCCATTCTTTTTCCGAGGTCCTGGATCATCTTCACTATCATTCTTCTGAATTCTTTTTCTGGAAGGTTGCCTATCTCCATTTAGTTGTTTTACTGGGGTTTTATCTTGTTCCTTCATCTGGTACAAAGTCTTCTGTCTTTTCATTTTGTCTATCTTTCTGTCTATCTTTCTATCTTTCTGTGAATTTCCTTCCACAGGCTGCAGAATTGTAGTTCTTTTTGCTTCTGCTTTCTGCCCTCTGGTGGATGAGGCCATCTAAGAGGCTTGTGCAAGCTTCCTGATCAGAGGGACTGGTGGTGGGTAGAGTTGGGTGTTGCTCTGATGGGCAGAGCTCAGTAAAATTTTAATCCACTTGTCTGCTGATGGGTGGGGCTGGGTTCCTTCCCTGTTGGTTTTTTGGCCTGAGGCACCCCAGCACTGGAGCCTACCTGGCTCTTTGGTGGGGCTAATGGCGGACTCTGGGGGGGCTCACCCCAAGGAGTACTTCCCAGAACTTCTGCTCCCTGTGTCCTTGTCCCCATGGTGAGCCACAGCCACCTCTGTCCCACCTCTGCAGGAGACCCTCCAACACTAGCAGATAGGTCTGGCTCAGTCTCCTATGGGGTCACTGCTCCTTCCCCTGGGTCCCAGTGGGCACACTACTCGTTTGTGTCCTCCAAGAGTGGAGTCTCTGTTTCTCCCAGTCCTGTCAAAGCCCTGCAATCAAATCCCACTAGCCTTCAAAGTCTGATTTTCTAGGAATTCCTCCTCCCATTGCCAGACCCCCAGGTTGGGAAGTCCAGTGGGTGAACTTCTGTGGTATAAGTGTTCTCCAGTTTGTGAGTCACCCACCCAGCAGTATGGGATTTGATTTTGCTGTGATTGTGCCCCTCCTACCGTCTCATTGTGGCTTCTCTTTTGTCTTTGGATGTAGGGTATCTTTTTTGGTGAGTTCTAGTGTCTTCCTGTCGATGATTGTTCAGCAGTAAGTTGTGATTCCAGTGCTGTCGCAAGAGGAAGTGAGCACATGTCCTTCTACTGTGCCGTCTTGAACCCTAGATCTCATCTGGTTTCTAAAGTTGACTTTAAAAAAGTATTCCTTTGTATTCTAGTGACCTTTCCATAATTTCCAAAATCAATACATTTTAGTGAAGCAGATTCATTCCTTTATCGAACATTGAGTTAATTCAGCACCTACAGTGAGCCAGAAGTTTTCCAGCTCTCTATATTCAGATCTCTCTGTGACAGTGCTGGTTACCAACTTGGGCCAATCTGACTCTCTAAGGTTTGTCTGGTAAGGGATGTGTTGTAGAATGACTTCTGGATTAGTTTACTCAAGTACTCCTTAGCCCGACCACATGCTTTTACTAAATTAAGTACTCTTTATATTACAAACTTAAAAAGGGGAAAGAGGTCTATTTTTTTTTTAAGTTACAATCTGTGTGACCTGAGAGAAAGGTCACAATTTATTTGTTTATTTATTTAATATAATTTTATTTATTTATTTATTTTTGGTCACATTGTGTCTTTGTTGCTGCATGTGGGCTTTCTCTAGTTGTGGCCAGTGGAGACTACTCTTCGTTGTGGTGTGTGGGCTTCTCATTGCGGTGGCTTCTCTTGTTGCAGAGCACGGGCTCTAGAGCTCAGGCTCAGTAGTTATGGCACACAGGCTTAGTTGCTCCGCAGCATGTGGGGTCTTCCCAGACAAGGGCTCGAACCCGTGTCCCCTGCATTGGCAGGCAGATTCTTAACCACTTCACCACCAGGGAAGTCCAAGAGATCTTTTTAATGTGTCCATTGAACCAGAAAGAGAAGATGCAGTAGCCATCCACCACCTTATTGTCCCGTTACTGGTCTAATGTAAGATAATCTCGTCTGAACATTCATCCCTTGGTATTGATATGGCTGATCATGGATGATGTACTAACAGCTCCTCCTGGACCATGACTCAGTCATACTACACCATCCTTCCCTCTCCTCACCAGGGAGGGAAAAGGAGTCAGAAGAGCATGGTGGGGTTTCAGGATAACATCCAGATAATATGGTTAGAATGCCACCTGCAGCTGCCCCAGACTATGACCACGCTTTAGAATTTTTGCAATACTGTCCATTAAAAGCAAGTTTACTCTGTTGGGAGTGACTACCCTCCAAGAGTCCCTCCCACTCCTACAGAAATTGAGGGTGTTATGGGCTTGTGTCATTTGTTCCAAAGACAAGCTGAAGTTTAAACTCCCACTGTCTTAGAATGTGACCTTATTTGAAAATAAAGTCATTGCAGATATAATTGGTTAATATGAGGTCAAGGAGCTTGGAGATAGAATATTCAGATGACAAGCTAAGTAACTGACAAGACAACATGAGAGATGCTGCAAAGTAATGTTTGATGGATTATTATAACTTTATTTAAGTCTCAAGTACTGATATGTACAATTAAGACTTTGAGTTGAGGGAAGAAGAGAGTGCTGTGGTCTGGGGTTGAAAAGCTGGCAGGAAAGTAGGCTGTTGAAAGTGGTTAGGATTTGAATAAGGTAATGTGGACTGGGGGCACAAGAGTCAAAGGAGAGGGCTGCTAATATCAGCCTCCTCTATGATTCTGTGGCATTTTGTTGACACCTCTTTGATAGCACTTATTACGTAATGTTGTAATCATTGGTTTGCCTGTCTGCCTCCTCTATTGAGAGCTTTTTAAGGGCAGAGATATAGTTTATTCAGTTAAAAAATATTTGGCCTCTGTCTCATAGTAGGCATGCAGTACGTATTGAGTAAACAGAAGGGTAGGTGAACAAATGGATGAATATAGATTGAAACTACATGATTTGACAGAGAAGGTTTAACAGATGTGATGGGAGGACACAGAAAGGTAGCTTGGTACCACACTGAGGAAGACCTTGAATGTCAGGCTAGGGAGCTAAACAAAAGGAGACTGGGCTGCCATTGTCAAGGACGGAGGTGACACTGGAGAGTTATTTTAGGAAGATGTATTTAGTAGTGATGTGTACATGGGAAGGATGAGCCTAGACGAGGAAAAACTGTTAAGGGGATATTACAACAGTCCAGATCTAGGGGCTCTCTAAGACACTCCACGTCATTTCAATTTTAAAAATAATCCATGTGATATGATGTAAATATTAGGATCAAGCTCCCTGTGAGTCAGCAGGAAAAGAGACACTAGGATCACTGTTGTGTCCCTTTATTACAGGACCCCAAGGGTGATAGTGTTAAGTGGCAGGCTGGCTTCCCAGGCTCCTGTGCAACCTTGTGTTTCCTCAGGATTCACTCCCCTCTGCAGAGAGCTTGGTGGTGAGTGGTGATCAGGTGGCAACTTTGCACATGGCTATCTGTCATAACAGAGAGAAGTGGATCCTAAATAGCAGAAAGGAACTTTATCTGTTGCGGGAGAGCCGGTGTCTCCTCTGGTTAGGCAAGGATGGAAGTGTCACTCCCCGCCGCCACTACCCCTTGCTAAGTACCTTCTGTGCCAGAGGCTCAGAACCTTGCTCATGTTAGATGGATGACTTGGCCCTACCCCCAGGCCTTCAGATGTGCTGGGCTCATCTTTGGGCAGAAGGTTGAAACATTTTGAATACTTTCATGCAATGAATTGATGTATTGGCTAGGTTATGTGCTCTCAGAGATCACTGACGAATCCAATGGCGAGATATTTCTCCTCTGACTGCACACTATTTGCTCACCAGCCAGTGGGCAGACACCTGCCTCCCTTCCCTCAGCACAGGGACATTTGTTCCTGGGAAAGGAACAGAAACTTCTTCACTGTCTGTCAAGATCTTTGTGATGGGAAGCACTAGCTTACATCTGGCCATTGTGATTGTCTTTGGCCATATGTTCTGGGAATTGAAGGGATTTTTGCA
This sequence comes from Neophocaena asiaeorientalis asiaeorientalis, assembly GCF_003031525.2. Lineage (NCBI taxonomy): Eukaryota > Metazoa > Chordata > Mammalia > Artiodactyla > Phocoenidae > Neophocaena > Neophocaena asiaeorientalis. The sequence goes on along the minus strand of NW_020185333.1, from coordinate 2,986,371 downwards.
CCAGAACATCCATGCCAGCAAAAGGAGATGAATACAAGCTCATTCACCAAGACTTTCCTGTACCTCAGCTGCCTTTGCTATTGCCTCTCAAAACCAGTGGCTTATCTAGAGTTGACTCCTGGAGATGATAATTTTCTCTCTAACATTTTATCAAGAAAAATTTGAAACATATACCTGAAAAAATTCTGTAGTGTAAATGCATATATCCACACCTAGATTCTACATTAACATTTGCTACACTTACTTTATCATATATCTATCCATCTGGAGGGGATCATTTTTAAACAATCCTTGAGTTGATACAATGAACACATTTTCAGTAATAATCATGGAATAAAGTGAAAAAACAATAACAAAACACAGTAAAAAGTTTTATTCGACTTTGTAAGCATAATTTTGCTAGAAAAAGTAGTTAACAAAATAAGTATTACAGAAAAAATATTATACATAAAATATTATACCTTGCAGTTCACAGTCTGTATACTTGTTTTACATTTTACATATTAATTAATTTCGAATGGTCACATGGAGTAACAGATATGAAATAATTGCGATTCTGTTTCTTCATCTTTACAATCATTGTACTATTATTGCTTATGTTGAATATTCTGTTTAAGTGCAGGAATATGCAGTACCACAGGAGACAAGGATTCTACTCCAAGTAAACTTAAATGATTCCAAACTGTTAGAAACTTACTCTCAAAATGAACATGTGTCATAGAGTCCTCTTGTGCTTGAGACCAACTGTACAAATGGGAGTTTTTCAAATTAACATCTATATAATATTTCTCCTTTATTAAACAATGAGTTATAAAACTGTGCTCATTTTGAAGCTTAGGTATATGTTATTACAACTCAGTTGTAATGGAAGCAATTGTTTAGAACTTATACCAAAGATTTTTTTCAGAGAAAAGTATTTTATCACTGAAATTATTTAGAATTGCTGGCAAATGGAGATTAAAAGAAAATTAGCCTGTAGTTGGTTTTATGATTGTCTTAAAATTCTGTATATGTAGTTCAGCCTCCTATGATTTGCTGCCCCTTTCCCATTCTTGGTGTCAAAGAGAAACAGAGGCACACTAGTGAAAAGCTGTAAGGACAGATCTTGTTCAGTACTAGTGTAATAGGGGAAAGAGTCTTCAGAATAGAACTTAGCTCAATTCCAAATACAGTAAAGACAGCTGGTCATTTATGGCAAATGAGCAGACTGAGGGGGTCAGTGGATGGGAGATGACTAAGAGGAAACACCAAGGGTAGATAGATTCTTGCTAAAGGCAGGGCAAGGATTTATACATCAAGAATGGAGGATGAAGAACTTGATCAGATATCAAAGTAGGGGGGATTCTCACTAAGCTGATAGCAAGATTCTGATTACAACTCGGTAGGCAGTTGCTGTCAGGACCCAAGAATGAGGCCTGATCACAAAGAGGGCTCAGAGGAGCCTGTCTAAAGTTTGACTCTCAAGAAGAAAGTCTTCTCAGTGCCACTTCCCAGGACATATATTTTACTTATATTGGTGAAATGAGTAATTCTAGAAATAATACAAAAAGGATGGGCAATTAAAGACATTTTTAAATTTCCCAATCTTATCATTATAAAGGCTAAAGCATTGTTAGTCATTTCATCACTGTTATTAATAAATAACAAAGCCAGGAGGCGGATTTGTACAGCATGACATAGTTTGTTTGTGAGGCTTTAACTAGTAATTTCCCACCACTTTCAGTAGGCACTTTCTCACTTGCTTCTTTATGACCATCCCCTGAATGAAGCAGAGTTTGTGTCCAAATCAGCAGAGCAGTGCTTCCCCTTTAAAGGGCAATTGATCAGCTTTCCATTGATTCTCAGTGCCTAGAGGGAAGCATGCCTGTGTCACAGGGACAAGGGGTGCAATGTGTCAGCCTTGTTCCACCTGTGTGCTGAGGAAAACCCTGACGGTGCATCTCACGATTACTCTCCGCTTCCTACCCTTGAACCTAATTCAGATCGACATGGGGACGAATGGGAGAGATGGGAAAAGAAGATTTTCATCAGGAAAGGCCTGGGTTTACTGAGGACTGCAAGAGAAGGGGGAGTAAAAAAGGGGAGATCCAACCTCTTGGATAGGGATTTTCAGAGAGTATAGCTGCAAAGCTAAGAGCAGAATTGGACAGTGAGGCTTCTGGAGTTAGCTTGAGATGCCAGCAAGAGAAATGGGTGTGTGTGTGGGGGGATTTCTTTTCTTTTTTTCTTATTGAGGTAAAATTGGAATGAAACGTTATATAATTTCAGGTGTACAACATTATAAACTGATATTTATATACACTACAATGTGATCATCACCTTAAGTCTAATCACCATCCATCACCATACAATTCACCCCCTTCACCCATTTTACCCTCCCCTGGGCAGTATGGGGATTTCTAAGAAGCAGCGCTGAGGGTTATACATTAGATCTCATAATATACTTTAGTAGGTGCAGACAAAAATATAAATGACTTGTAAATATTTGGGGGTTGTTGGACTGTATCCTTGTGAGGCAACCTTGCCTTGAGGCTGGGCTCTGAGAGGCCTGACTCATATTAGGGTAACATTAAAAAACCTTTAGTTTGGGTTTGCAAGGCTCTCTGCTAGGTCCCTTTAACATTCACTATATAGTAATGAGGCAGCTTCAGTTTCTGAACTGGAGCCGGTGGAGGTAAATTGATTCCTTTCCTCTGAAAGCTAGCTTGAATGTGGCAACCAATTCTTCTCAAGCGGGAATGTAAGGGGCTGAAAACTGGCTTGGAGGTACCTCTGGATGTTCACCTGCAGAACAACTAAAAATGGACAAAGAAAACAGTGATGTTGCATCCAAATCTGCTGATGTGAATGTAAGTACATCGAGAGAAGCCTTCTCTGTTACTTGAATGCCATTTATTGCTGACCCTTTTAGTAAAATGAGACTGAGTTACTTTACAAAAATAAAGGAAACAATAATAAAATACTTAGCTTTCCTTTGGAACTGAATGGATTTTACAAATTTGAGCTTGTTTTAAAGTGCTGTACTTGGCAGTTGATTTGCAGCTGTTTTTCTAAAACTCCAGGGAAATGGTACTGATCTCTACACAAATTCCACTTTAAAATTTAATCAGGGCTAACTGAGACTGCCTATAATGTGTTCCCACACTTAAAGACCAAACCTTGACCTTGTCGGTTCTACATGGGCTAGCATTTCTGTGTGTTTTCTTTTTTTACTTCTTGGGGGGACTATTTGAAAGTAGCTTGACACTATAGTCAAGTCATCCAACAATAGAATATTTTTCTCTTTAGAAACACCATCCTCAGTCCTGCAGGACATCACATTAGATGAGATCTGGTCTAGTTCAGTTTCAGCAGGAGGCATATAAGCTACATTTCACTCCAGGGGTTGACAGGAGTGTTTGGCAAAAAGAATGAGGGAGCCATGAATTATTTAGAATGTTCTTGGCCACATATTATCCCATTAATTGGTAGGATTAAAGACTGGAAGACATGTACTTTGTAGGGAACAGTGAGAGAGAGAGTAAGAGAGAATGAGAGCATTCTTAGAGGAGAGCTCGAAAGATTATTTCTTTGGAACTGGTGCTCCATATTCTTGCCTTTAAAAGAATGTGTATTTAAAAGTTATTTTGTCACTGAAGTTTAGTTACCCTGATATGTATAAATCTCTCCGTCAAAGAAGTTAAACTCTCACTTACATTATTAAAGAATTGACAGCATCAAATGACAGAGGATAGAGGAAAAAAAGAGGAGGGGAAAGAGTTAAATAATGTATTTTTTCCTGTTGCACATAACACCTTGCACTAAACCCGGTAATTTTCTAATCTAACATGAGTCCCCTATTTCATTCTTTATTTTTTAATCATTGTTTCATTTGTATTGAAAACCTGAGTCACTGACCAGTTTAGTGGCTGGCTTCGAAGTGCATGCTTGTGAGGCAATGGTGAAACAATCAGTTTGATCCTTGTCCTGCATCCCTACACAAACGAGAGCATCATCCTCACATTTTTCTTCCTACTGAAGCGGAATCCGGCCTCTGTACCCCAATACCGAATTAATTTTTGGAGACAGAGTTTTGGGTGAAGTAGAAAAGAATAGCTTTATTGCTTTGCCAGGCAAAGGGGGCCACAGTGGGCTAATGCCCTCAAAACTGTGTGTTTCAACCTGGACGGGGTAGTGAGGAGTTTTATAGTAATGGTTCAAAGAGGGCATGATCAGCTCGTGGACAATCTTCTGACTGATTGGTGGTGAGGTAACTTCTGGTTCCAACCCATCTGGGGTCTACGTGTTTGTGGGCAGCATGCTGTTAATTTCTCCTACCTAATGGGGGTTTCAGTATCTGAAAAACAGCTCACAGATACTGTTATATATATCCCTTGATGGGGAACCAGGACCCTGCCCCAAGGCTGCACTATTGTTTCTTTTGACTTTTCCTCCCTTGTCTCTGCATCCCCTCCCTTCCCTAATTAGCAACTGTTGGAACCAACTTGTTGGAACTCAGGGAAGGTCAGGGAGGCTGAATGAAGCCTATTTCCTGTAATCAAGAAATGGGGGACACAGAAAGGCTTTTGTGCCCAGGAGTCCCACAGGGTCCTGCTCAATATCATTACCACCAGGTCACGAAACCATAATTAAGAAATCAATTAGTTTCTCTGAGGAACTCACTTCTATTCTTACTTTCAATCTGCCTCAGCCCAGAAGACACTGTGGGAGAAAAGCTATATTGTACAAACACACACATCCCCAGAGTGGTGGACAGATGAATCAACCCCCATAGAGTCCTGTCTGACCTTCAGGTCCTCTAGTCTACACTCCATAAAATTCAGGCCTATCCTCTACAGTGTCAGTTTAGCAGAGTTGGAGAGTTGAGGGGACCAGTTGAGGACCTGGGAACCGTTTCACTAGAGTTCATATACCTCCTGTTTTCTTCTGATTGGTCTTAACTGTGTGATTCAATGCAAGTCAATGCTTATGTAAATAATTTGGCTTATTTAGGCCTTTTAGCACCAAGATTCTCCTGACTAGGTGGTTGCATTTAAGCTCTAGACTACTTCTAACTGTTAACACCTCTTTCATTCTTTTGAAGATATCCAATATCTCAGTTCAGGTGGTCAGTGTCCAAGGGAAGCTGCCAGGGAGACGACCACCGAGAAAACCCATCAACAAACCCAAACCCAAACCCAAGAAGCAACTCAAGAAGAAAGCTCCCTTTTGGAACGTCCAAATCAAAATCATTCTCTTCACAGTATTTTTGTTCATCTTAGCGGTCGTAGCCTGGACACTGCTGTGGCTCTATATCAGTGAGTTGAAATCTGTGTACCTTTGGGGTTAAGGCTTGCCCTGTGAGTTCTGCATCAGCAATGCAGGCCCGATCTGACCTTGGGGGTTTCTGATAGAATTTTCTTATTTCTCAGACTGACAGTCATTTTCAAAACTGTGAGGTTTTAAGGAAGAAGCCAGAATTGTCTTTCCCTTTTCTTCTTTTACCACCGCTGTTTTCTTCCCAGAGGAGCAGAGATGGGGGAATAGGATGAGAAGAGCTGAGGAGAACGCTCAGGAGCTTCTGACTGGTTCGGAAATGTAATGCATTTTTAGCTTTAAAAAATGAATGGAATGCTAAGCTCTTTTATTTCCTCATCCACCCACTGCCTGTTTCTAGGCAACCTTATATTTCTAGCTCCCCGAGCTTCATTTTACTCACACGTCTTTCTCTCCTCTGTTTTGTTTTTTTTTTTTGCGGTACGCCGGCCTCTCACTGCTGTGGGCTCTCCCGGTGCGGAGCACAGGCTCCGGACGCACAGGCTCAGCGGCCATGGTTCACGGGCCCAGCCGCTCTGTGACATGCAGGATCTTCCCAGACCGGGGCACGAACCCGTGTCCCCTGCATCGGCAGGCGGACTCTCAACCACTGCGCCACCAGGAAAGCCCTTCTCCTCTGTTTTTATGTTTTTGTTTATCCAATTGATTGTTTTTGTCAGTCTTATTGATCCTTTTGGATAGGAGTCATAACTAAGTTCTTCCTTAGAGAGTACTTACCTAAGCAGCTCAGTAACTACAGCATTTATTGATTTATGTTGGACTTCCCACCCTACACATATTAATATACTTGATACAAGATATGTGTACTCTCAAAGATATTAAAATTTGGTTGGAAAGCTAGATTTATAGGCAAAGAATGAATGAATATTGTCTTGAACAGTTCAGTTCATTTACATATAGAAATTGACCACCTATAATTTGTGTGGCACAATGTAAGATATCAGGCACACCAAGATATATCTCCTACCTTCAAAAAGCTCATGGATGCATTTTTCTACTTTCAAAAAATCTCATAGTTCAGTACTAGAGAGGGAGTGTGAGTTGATTTTTTTTTTTTTCTCAAGCAATTACTTTGCAATCACAGAAGGGAGACATCCAACAACCTGCCCAGGGATAGAGTCTAGATAAGTCTTCCTGAACTGGTTCTTGAAAATTCATTTGACACATCTTGGGAGTGCCCACTATGAGCTGAGCTCTGTGATAAGCATGGAACAGAGTGGTAGAGAGGAAAGAATCTGTCTTTACAGACTAGTGGGGGCGGTCAAGTCAATGAGCAATTAAGAAAAACACAAAAGACACACAACCCCAATCCAGAGCAAACCCGTTTATTTCCCTTCAGCTCTCTGCCAGCCCTAAACTGCTATATTTGCATTGCCCTTGCATTTTTGTACAAGGTTTCGGGACATCATTGTTAAGAGTTAATTTGTTGGTTGTGTGAAAATCAGTTAAGGGCATTTCAGCAAAACAGACCAGTACAAGCAAAGGAAAACTGGTATAAATAAGTGAGAATTGTTCAACAAACAACAGGGGTTATTTTGATACATGAAATTTGGGCATGGAGGGTGGCCTTGAGAAATGTTAAAAAAAAAAAATTCAACCAAGTAACTCTGATGATCTAATTGGCTTTATTCAATGGCTCATGAATCTGGCAGCATCCCTTCTAGTAAATAAAAGGGCTCTCTGAGGGGGTGTACAAAATGGAAGGTTTTTATAGGCAGAAGGAGGGTGGGGCAAGGAAGCTATTAGCAAAAGAAAAGAAAGGATTGTTTCAGGCCAGGCCATCAAATTTTGGGGGAAGGGAACAGCAGGGGTCTTTATCATGTAGATTATCACACTAGTGTTGATCAGGAAATTTCTGTTTAAAGGTCACATTCCTGAAGAGCATGTGAAACCGTAATTAAGTCTTGGTTTGCGGTCTTGGGAGCAAAGGATTCCATTTGGGGCTTGTGATTTTTTTTTTTTTTTTTAACAGAAATGAGATGGACAGCACATCAGGAAGACCATGTGTTACTGAACATAAGTTTGTGTGCTCAACACACAGTGAGACTAAACGAACCAAAATGGAGCTTGGATCAGAGAAAGGTTTATTGCAGGGCCAAGCAAGGAGAATGGGTAACTCGTGCTCAGAAAAACTGAACTCCCTGATTGTTTTGGAGGAGAAGTTTTTATAGGCAAAATTTGGGGTGAGGACTGCAGGGTGCGTGACTTTCCTCAGATTGGCTGGTGGTGAGGTAACAGGGTGGTATTCCAGGAACCTTGCGCTCATCCTGAAGTTATGATCCTCCACCTGTGTGTGGTCTTAGTTCTTGCAGAAGAACTCAAAGATATTGTTATGTATATTCCTTGAGGAGGAATCAGAATCCTGGACTATAGTTTCTTGATTGTTCCTGCATTCCCTTACTTCCCTGATTAGCAGCTGTCTGAATCTGCTCTTTGTATTCAGGAAGGTCTGAGAGGCAGAAGACTTTTTTCTTTTTTTTTTGCAAATAAGAAAAAGGGAGACACAGAAAGGCTTTTGTGCCCAGGACGGCCCCACAGGGTCTTCCTCAGTTTCACATGGAGGGCTTGTATGTTAGGCTGAGCTCAAGAGTTAGACAAATGTAATCTGGTTGAAGGCTAAATTGATTTCTCTTGCATTGCTTATCCCTTGATTACTTACTGATAGAAGAAGAATGTGTGAGCTTCTAGGTAGAAGTCATAGCTTTCATTCAAATTTTAAAGAATCTGCAACAGAAAAAAAAAAAAATCTAAGGACTTTCTTGGTAAAATCAAAGACAAAAACAACTATTGCTTTATACAAGAGGCCTAGTGAGGCAAGGTGATTTGTCCAAGGTTACATTGATCTTGGGTGGCCTTGGCCTGCAGTGGCTTGAAGTAGAGTTTTGGTTCCCATCCAGGGATTGAGCCAGGAGAGCACCAAATCCTAGCCACTAGACTAGTGGTCAGTGACAAGGCCCTGGCCCTATGGCTTTGCAGAAAAAAGAATTCCCACAAAGACAGAAAGTAATGAAACAAGTAAAGTATTTATTAGGGGAAAAAGAAGTACGGTATGTGTGGATAGACACATGGGCAGGCTCAGAGAGAGAGTCGTGAAGTGGCAGTTTGAATCACTTTTATGGGGCATTTCTTCCATGTCTCCTTTGGCCAATCATTTTGATTTGCCTAGTTCAGAGTCCATATTTGGTATATCTCAGGATCTTTCCATGTGTGCATGTGCATCTCTTAGCCAAGATGGATTCAACCAAAGAGGCGTATGAGTAGATTTGGCCACTTGAAGGTCTATGCATGTGTAGGCGGAGAGGTCTCCTGACTTTGAGAATAAAATATGTGGTCTCTTATCTTCTATCTGGGCAGAGTCCAGTGTCCTCTCTCAATTGTCCTGTTATTCCCATCTGGAGTATGGTCCACAGGGAATGAACTCAAACTGCTTGCCCTGAGGGCCCATCTATCTCCAGCCTCAACATAACTTTTGTTGAACCTAAGTTCATGTGCCTGATGTACAGTGAGGCCAAACAAATCGAAATGTTGGAGTTTGGAGCAGAGAAAGGTTTATTTTAAGGGCCAAACAAGGAGAATGGACAGTTCATGCTCAAAAGACCCTAACTCCGTGATGGTCTTCAAGGAAGAGTTTTTAAAGGCAAATTTTGTTGGGGAGGGCTATGGGGTGTGTGACTTTCTTCTGATGGTTGGTGGTGAGGTAACAGGATGGTATTTCAGGAATCTCAACCATCAGCCTTCTGGTTCCAACCAGTCTGGGGTCTACGTGATTGTGCTCAGCCTGAAGTCACCATCCTCCACTTGGATAGCTCCTTAGTTCCTATAGAAGAACTCAAAGATATGTATCAGATTATTAGGTTTATCCCTTAAGGAGGAACTAGGACTCTGCACTATTGTTTCTTGACTGCTTTTCCTTTGTTTCTGCATTCCCTCACTTCTAATTAGTAACTGTTTGAATCTGCCTTTTGGAACTCAGGGAAGGTCTGGGAGGCTGAAGCCTTTTTCCTACAAACAAGAAATGGGGAAAATGGAAAGGCTTTTGTACCCAGGAGGGCCTTGAATGGTCCTGCTCTGTTTCAATCCCCCCTTTTCTTTGCTACTCCTTAATCTTGTGGTGAACAAGTACAGGACAAGAAAGGGAGTAAAGTTTTGGATAGAGAGCTTAGACATAAACTTGGCAGAGAAACTCAGTTTTAGGGGGCTCAGTTTCATAACTTCAAAGAACAAATCTAGGACAGGAGCTCAGGCCTCTGGCCCCTTCCCCACTCTCCACAGCCTCACTACCCTGCAGGGCTAATGTGAGCCTGGATGGGTCACACAGGGAGGCTGTTCCCTGTCCTTCACAGAGGCTGCACCTTCTTTTTAAGTCAACCATCACTTATTTAGCATTTCCACGCACTGGGCATTGTGCTAAGAGAGATTATTCCCTCCCTCTCTTCCTCTCTCTCTTCCTTCCCAGGAACATTTACTGAGCTTGAAAGCTAAGCCAGGCACTCGCTACCCTGTGCTAGGGGTTGAAGGACAAGAATTTACTGTTCATCTAGAAAGACAGACATGCAGAAAGAAGCTATGATACCGTGGGGCATGTGTCACAGGAAAGAGAGGTACCACAGCCATGAGAGCTTGGGAGTGATGCCTCATACCCGTAAGACCTTGTAACAAAAAGGAACGGCTGAAAGGAGAGTCCCTCATCTCCCTAGGCTATTCTCAGGTGCCTGAAGGCATCTCAGACACAGCAATGTCTTTGTCTGTCTTCACAGCAGTTTCTGGCCCACCTGATACCCAGTCCCATGGTCTTCCCTGGGCAGAGTTTTTGAGCAGGAGTTGATCTCAGGTGGCCTCAGCCTGCATCAGCTTGAAGCAGGATTTCAGTTCCCTGGCCAGAGTTTGAAGTCAGGTCACAGCAGTGAGAGCACCGAACCTTAGCCACTAGACCATGAAGGCCTGTGGCCAGTGATAAGACCCTGGCCCATGGCTTTGTAGAAATGAATTTCCACATAGAGACGGAAAGTAGTGAAACAAGTGAAGTGTTTATTAGGAGAAAAAAGAGTAAGCGTAGATAGACACATGGGTGGACTCAGAGAGAGAGACGCACCCTCGTGGTAGTTTGAATCACTTATATGGGGCATTTCTTCTGGGTTTCCTTTGGCCTATCATCTTGCTTTGCCTGGCTCTTCCCACCAGGGAAGTCCAGAAGAGATGTTATTAACTACATTTAGAGCTTTACAGTCTGTAAAATATGAAGCTGTCTAGGACTTCCCTAGTGGCACAGTGGTTAAGGATCTGCCTGCCAACTTCTGCCAATGCAGGGGACACGGGTTCAAGCCCTGGTCCGGGAAGATCCCACATGCTGCGTAGCAACTAAGCCCGTGCACCACAACTACTGAGCCTGCACTCTAGACCCCATGAGCCACAACTACTGAAGCCCGGACACCTAGAACCTGTGCTCCACAACAAGAGAAGCCACCGGATTGAGAAACACGTGCACCGCAACGAAGAGTATCTCCCGCTCACAGCAACTAGAGAAAGCCTGCATGCAGCAACAAAGACCCAGTGCAGCCACAAATAAATAAATTAAATACAAATAAATTATTTTAAAAAACTGCTTAAAGAAGCTGTCTAAAATAAAATCATTTCAGGAGCCCGATAGTGACATATATCAGACAATGCCTCACTGTCACACAGATGGACAGACTCCTAACCACCTTCTCTCCTCTCTTACAGGTAAGACAGAAAGCAGAGATGCTTTTTACTTTGCTGGGATGTTTCGCATCACCAACATTGAGTTTCTTCCTGAATACCGACAGAAGGAGTCCAGGGAATTTCTATCAGTGGCCCGGACTGTGCAACAAGTGGTGAGGTGATGGGGGGATCTTGAAAGGCTGGGGAAGGTGAGGTCAGGGGGTAAGGGATGAGGGGTTGGAGTTACAGTGTCACAGGTGAGCAGGGTGGATGAAGGAAGAACTCAGGGAAACATGGGATTTAGCTCATCTTGGTTGTAAGATAAAATTGTTTATTTGATAGAATTGCTTTTTTTTTTTTCTCCTGAAAGTAAAAAGAAATGGCTCTCTGAGCTTCAGTTTTTCTTATCTCTAAAATAAAAGAATCGGATCAGGTGATATTTAAAATGCCTTCCAGTACAGAAATTACATGCATACTGATTAAATCTGTGATCCATACAGATTTATTTCAACCTTGATGAACTGGCATCTCTTCACTTAAAAAAAAAAAACAAAAACTTCCCTATTGTAGAACTGATAAGTATTTATTGTAAAAATTTATAAAATTTACAAAAGTACTTTAAAAATATAATCTCCTTTAACATCGTCTCCAGAGATAGAGCCCCTTTTGATTCAGGACCACGTAGACACAGGACATAGGGCAATATTGGAGTATTAGTAGATATTCAGTTTTATAATCTGACTTTTTCCTCTTAACATAAGATTGCATGTCTCTATGCAAGTTCATATTCTTTAAAAAGCATAAGCTTTGATAACTTCAAGTTGGCAAGTCCCTTTTTATTGGATATTTAAGTTGTTTCCAATTTTTGCTATTAACAGATAACACTATAACAAAACTGCCATGTAAATTGTTTGTATCTCTGATTACTTCCTTAGCTGATTTCCTAAAAGTATAATTGGTCACACAGAAGAATATTTATCACGGCTCTTGGTACCTATTACCAATAGAAAGCTTCTGCCAGTTTGCATCTGCGCAGTAATGGAGAGGGTGGCCTAGCAGTGGCGACTCTCCTGCAGTGACAGGCGCTCTGCAGTGTAAAATGAAGAAGGGCTGAGAGAGAGAGAGCAAGCAAAGACGGTAGCAGGCATAGTGGCTTTTGTTGATTGAAGGCCTCCTATATACTGGGTAAAGTGTAAAACCCTTTACCATTTCAATATATCAATTATCCCTCAAATTAGCCCAAGGAGATGGACATTCTTTTAAAATCTCTTTACCATTTTTTCCAATCCCAGGCAGTATTCTTCCTTCAACACCCAAAGCCATTCCTCTCTGCTGCTGAAGTTATCCTTCAAAAATAACATTTCTCCTTTGGCTTAAGGACACAATACTGATTCTTAAGAATAGCCAGATAAAATACTGATTCTTAAGAAGAGCAGGCAAGCACTTTTCTAAATCTGTCCCCTGATTGTCCCAGTCTCATTCCTTACCACTTTCTCCCAACAGAAACCTTGTGATCTAAGGCAGTCATTACTTGTGTTATGAATAATCATTGCATTTACATGTCTGGCAGCCCTGGTTTCTGCTGCTATTCACTCAGGACATAAAGCCATCTGTCCAATTTCTATGGAGTGAAATTCCACCTGTCATTCATGACCCATCAAAAAGCCTCCTTCTCTGTGAAATCCTCCCCGGCCTCCTGCAGACTCAATGCTGGCTTTGTGTAGACCCCATTTGTATAGTTAGTATTGCACTCAATGCATTTTATTATAGTTATTTAACGTCCCACCCAAAGAGGTAGGCATTTTGATCACCACTTTACAGATTAAAAAAGAGAGAGACAGAAAGAGAAAAACAAATACCATACGCTAACACATACATATGGAATCTAAGGAAAAAAGAAAAAAAATGTCATGAATAACCTAGGGGTAAGACAGGCATAAAGACACAGACCTACTAGAGAATGGACTTGAGGATATGGGGAGGGGGAAGGGTAAGCTGTGACAAAGTGAGAGAATGGCATGAACATATATACACTACCAAACGTAAAATAGATAGCCAGTGGGAAGCAGCCGCATAGCACAGGGAGATCAGCTTGGTGCTTTGTGACCGCCTGGAGGGGTGGGATAGGGAGGGTGGGAGGGAGGGAGACGCATGAGGGAAGAGATATGGGAACATATGTATATGTATAGCTGATACACTTTGTTATAAAGCAGAAACTAACACACCATTGTAAAGCAATTATACTCCAATAAAGATGTTAAAAATAAAAGAGAGAGAGAGAGAGAGAAAGAAAAAAAGAAGCTCAGCAGGCCTTGGTAATGTGTTCTGTGTTGCACAGTGAATTTAAACTCCATGGCCCATTTTTTTCCACAATACTATATTATTTCTAAGGTTTTTCGTTTTTTGTTTTTTTTTCCTGGGCAATTAATTAGGTGATTTTGCTATTATGTAAAAAGGGGACTACAGGAGAAGATTTGGCAGAAGAAATTGGTTTTAGAAATGCTAAGTAAGGGCAAACAGTCAATTGACTGAAATAGCTCTCTTTTGAAATCCATTTATGGTGTTTTAAAAGATCTGGGTGTGTCCCTGGAAACGAGAGTTCTGCAGTGGGATGTGGAAGTTGGACTGTGGGCACCACGCGCCCTCTAGCGGCTAATATACATTTTCCGTGGCGTGCATTGGTAGAAAAGAGATTGGGCAGAATACCTTGTAAATACGCTTAAAGGAGTTTCGCTTATTCATTGTGGAGAAAATTAACTTTTGGAGTAGGCAGAATGCAGCAGTTAAGCTTGGTTAGGGTGTCTAAAGACAGCAATAAATGAATAAAGGTAGCTGGTTAATCTTCACAGAAAGCAGAATGACAGTAAGTAACCCTGATACAGGAAGTAAGAATTTATTTGAATTCAAGGAATAATGTCTGGGTTTGGCCTTAGAGGCCTTTAGTTTGAGCCTTGCTTTTCACCTTGCTAACTGTCAGAGCTTGGACCTACGGGACACTGGGTATCATGAGAGGAAGCCAATTTGAAAGACTTCAGACATCTTGGTTCTTCTTTTGCAGGTAAACCTGGTTTATACAACATCTGCCTTCTCCAAATTTTACCAGCAGTCAGTAGTTGCAGATGTCAGGTAATGAATGTCCCTTGCTTTGGCACTTTCTATGTTCACTGCTGTAATACCTCAAAAGGCTGTGGAAGGGCTGAAAGAGCGCCATTCTCAAGTAACCACTTGGGGGCAGTTGTGGGTTAATACCCTTCTAGCACAATAGCACCCCAACTCTTTTTTTACCCCTTTTATTTGTGTATTTTAAAGACTTTATGTATGTATGTATGTATGCATTTATTTTTGGCTGCGTTGGGTCTTTGTTGCTGCGCGCGGGCTTTCTCTAGTTGCGGTGAGCAGGGGCTACTCTTCATTGTGGTGCACAGGCTTCTCTTGTTGCGGAGCACCAGCTCTAGGTGCGTGGGCTTCAGTAGTTGTGGCACACGAGACTCAGAAGTTGTGGCTCGGGGGCTCTAGAGCTCCGGCTCATTAGTTGTGGAGCATCGGCTTAGTTGCTCTGTGGCATGTGGGATCTTCCTGGACCAGGACTCGAACCCGTGTGCCCTGCATTGGCAGGCGGATTCTTAACCACTGCGCCACCAGGGAAACCTGCAGCTGAACTCTTTGTCATGCTATCATGCTGCGTTTTTTTCTTCATTTACCAAAGCCTGCCCTCTTTCCAGAACTGGGATCCTAGGCCTTTGTATTAATGCCACTGGGCAAAATGACCATAAACACGTCCACTATATTGGGTGAGGGCAAACAGAAAACACAGACCAGTCAGTGTCTCGCAAAATATGTTCAGTAAAAAACTGGTCACTAGAGATCTTCTGAGCAAAGAAGGATCCCATGGTCAAATAATTTTTAGGAAACTTTGTGTGCCTTGTACTGTATCCCATCTCCCCCCACCCCTGATATATCTGCAGAGATTCACAATCCGTTTGGGCAGATTAAAGGCACTGAGAAGTCTTGGAGTAAAGCAATTTGTTTCCTCTCCTTCACCTTCCAGTTCCCAAATTATGTGCTATAGAACACTATCTTATGTTTTTTTCATAAAATATGACAATATTTGTGCAGGTAGGAGCTCCTACTCCAGGGTCAGATTGAAAACCAAATTAGGCTTGATTCCTGACTTGCTACTCAGTAGCTGTGTGATTTTGAGTTGTAGATGCCCTTAATTTCCTCATCTGTAAAACTGGAAGCATAACAGGACCTTCCTCAAAAGATTAAACGGGATAAAGCAGATTTAGCACTGTGTCTGGACATGGTGAGGTATCAAACATTCTAACTGTTGTTATTTGTAATAGCAGTGAATACTGATTGACATCCATAGAAATAGTATATTCTCCATGGAGATGCAAAATATACTAACAGTTCCAGATTTGAACACAGCACAAGAATACACATACCATGATGCTTTCCTTTCCAAATTCCCATGATAGGAGTCAATGGCTTCCTAAAGAAGGAAGTTAGTTGAAAGATGAACTTGAAAGATGTTGAAAGATGTGTCAGTTGAAAGATGTGTCCATTGGCCTCACCTTGAATTTATCACTTGGGTCACTGGCTCCTTATGAAAGTCTACTTCCTAAGAGGTATCCCTGGACTTCTTTCTCTTTTCACTACAGCAGTAACAACAAAGGTGGCCTCCTTGTTCACTTTTGGCTTGTGTTTGTCATGCCACATGCCAAGGGCCATATCTTCTGTGAGGACTGTGTGGCTGCCATCTTGAAGGACTCCATCCAGACAAGCATCATAAACCGGACCTCCGTGGGGAGCCTGCAGGGTCTGGCTGTGGACATGGACTCTGTGGTACTAAATGGTGATTGTTGGGTAATTCTCCTTCAAGCACTCCTTCCTGCAGCACTCTTGATACTGTCATTGTCGTAGTCAGTGTTGCCGTGAAGTACAGTCTTCCCTCTATATCCACGGACTTCGCATTCGTGGATTCAGCCAACCATGGATAGAAAACATTTGGAAAAAAAATTCTAGAAAGTTCCAAAAAGCAAAACTTGAATTTGCCACAGGCTGGCAACTATTTACACAGCATTGACACTGTATTAGGTATTAGAAGTAATCTAGAGATGATTTAAAGTATACAGGAGGATGTGCATAGGTTTTATGCAAACACTATGCCATTTTACATAAGGGATTTGAGCATTCATGAATTTTGGTATCCTTGGGTGTCTTGGATCCAATCCCCTGTGGATACTGAGGAATGACTGTATTCTTCTCCACAATCCCAGTGGAACAGGATTAGCTGAAGACATTGGAGCTACATTGATAAAAGAAGTTGCTAAATGTTATATACAGTGATTAGACAATAGAATTGGGGTCAGAATACACATGAAAATGGATTTCTTAAAGGGTACCCTTTTCTATATTTAATTTGGCTTCATGCATCTTCAAAGTAAGGCTCCAAGGGATAAGGTCCTGGAGAAGGACAATTTTGCTGAGGTTTACCTTCCTTGTTTCTTCCCTTGTTCAGACAGAACTGCATCTGTGTTCTATAGTGTGCCCCAATGCTCCAAAATGGCCTGCCCAAAACACAGAATGCAAATTCCATCATTTGTCTTGACAGTAAAGTGGTTTAATTATTGTCTAACCCAAAATTTATGCAGTTTTCTATTTTGATTTAAATTATATATATATATGTTAGGCATATAGTAGGTTGATAAGTATTTGTAATAAGTAATGAATCAATAAAAAAATCTCTAGTGGAAAATTCTGTACCACATATACTACTTCAGATATAGAACCAATTATTACCATGTTTAGTTGCTTTTTTATCTTCAAAAAATGTTTAAAAGTTGTTACAACAGATGATTTCAAGCACAAAAGTAAAGAGAATTGTTTAATGAACTCTTACACACTTTACTCAGCTTCAACAACTATCAACTCATAGCTGTCCTATTTGATGTCTAAATACCTAAACAACCTCTCTTTTACCCTCTCAGGATTATTTTAAAGCAAATCCCAGATATGTTGGATTGCTTTTAAAGGACAAGATATTTTTACTAAGCAAAATTCTAACAAAATGAAATGCTGGGACTGATAGTGTTTTTTCTATGTGCTTTTTCAATGCAGCTGGGCTTCGGTCAGATTACTCTTCAACCATAGGATCTGGTAAATTATGTCTGTGGTTTCTCCCCTGCCCTCCAACCTCCCCATCCCCAACTGCCTCCAAATCAGTATCCTTTTTGGCTGTAGTTTTCCTGTTCACATGATGGTGTTTGTTAGTGTTCTTTCCGTTGCAAGCGACAGATATAGTATATTCAAACTAGCTTAAGCACAAAAGAAACGTGATTGCCTCATATAACTGGGACATACGTGGAATATGCTGGCTGCAGGCATGGTTGGGTCCAGGTTCTAAGATAAAATATTGTCAGGACTCTGCATTTTTGTTTTCTTCTGCTGAGACTTCATCAAGTGGGTTCTTCCAATGTGGTGGCATAAATGGCCACCAGCAGATCCAAGCTTATGATTTATCAGTTTAGCTACCATGGTGGAAAAAAATCTCGCCTGTATTTTGAGAAGTCCTTGGGCTGAGTTTCATTGTCTCAAATTGACTGACGTGCCCACTCCTGAAACAGCTGCTTTGGCTCTGATTGGTCAGTCTGGGTCGTGTGCTCACTTCTGGACCTAGGGTGAGTTTAACCCCAACCAAGCCACATGGACAGGGTAGGTGTAGTTTCTCAAAGTAAAATCTAGGTGCTGTTATCAGAAGAGATGAGAGTGATTCCAGGCTGGCAAAGACAGCAGATATTCTCCATGTGAGCTCTTTTGCTCTTTACTCTTCTATAAAGATTTCTAGAAAAATCATTCGTAAAACAAAACAAAGCAAAATAAAGTGCTGTCTCCACAGACAAAGGCTGCTCTCAGTACTTCTACGCAGATCACCTGTCTCTCCGCTACCCTCTGGAGATTTCGGCAACCTCAGGGAGGCTGATGTGCCACTTCAAGCTGGTGGCCATAGTGGGCCACCTGATCCGTCTCTCAATAGAGTCCGTCCAGATTGAAGCCGACAACTGTGTCACCGACTCCCTGACCATTTACGACTCCCTCATGCCAATCCGGAGCACCATCTTGTATAGGTATTATGCAGGCACTCTGGTTGGCAAGTGAAAAGGATTTTTACAATGTCTTATGCAGGCACTCTGGTTGGCAAGTGAAAAGAATTTTTACAATGTCTCTCTTTTGCAGTATCTGGCTTGCCCTTGGATTTTTTTAAACCATTTTTGTATATACTCATGAGGTCAAAGATTGACCCGTGCCCTGTTTAGTGCCCCCTGTATTAGCCAGAGCCTGTCAGACACAGTGTTTGCTTTTCACTTGTAGCATACAACAGTCAAAATCATTGGGAACTTCAGTCAATAGTTTTGATACATATTTCACATTTTTTGGGGTTTAATTTTACTTTCATTGCAATCACAGTGAAGGCTACTGTTTCAATAGAATGTGAGAATGAATATTCTATTATAATTGCATAGCATTAGTAAAACAATTTATTTTCCTTATAAAGATAACACAATGTTTATTGTGAAAATGAGGTCAATCAGAGAAAACAATGTCAATTATCTTACATTCCCATTACCCAGAATAAATGTCTGTTATATTTTTGCATACATTCTTTCATTCATACATGTACATAATTACACACACGTATACATATACATATCCTAGTACTTCTTACTCACTAGTAGACATCTTTTTATGAGTGCTTAATATTTTGGTAACCTAGTAATGTCAGTTAGGCTTTATTAAGAATTTGCTACTTTTACTCGTTGTGCTGAAGGGCATATGAATTATCTTATCATTTTAAATGGTGTTTATGTATGTATATAATAGTATTTTATGTAAGTATTATTTATTTATATTTTGATGGTGAGTGAACATGTTAAAAATTCAAACAGTGTCTAAAGATTTGTAGTGAAAAGTAAGTTTGTCACTGACGCTCACCCCTCAATCACTGTTTTTGGTTTCTTTTCACTATTCCCAGACATATTTAGTTATTATCTCATTTAATCCTCACCACAACGCTATGAGGAGTATACTGTTATTATTACTACCGTTTCAGAGTTGGGAAACCGGCATTTATGAAGAACTAGTTACTTCATTGCCCAGTTAAGTGATAGAGCTGAGTTTTGAACCCAGTTTTCCCTGGTGAAGAGCTCATGACTTTAGCTATTAAATACCCTGCCTGTATACCTTGTTTGCTCTCAAGGAGTGTCCAGTGACAGCCATCCAAGAGAATTCTTCATTAGTCACTGGACAAAAATTTCTGCAGCTATATCAGCTCCGCTCCATCTGTAGTGCCTTCTGACCACTAACTGATGAAGACCTGGCTGGTAGGGTCTGATTCACAGGAACTGTGTGGATGGCCCAAGAAATGTGTGAAATTAGTGGTGGATGCAGGTCCGATCCTCAATATATTATTTATGTGCTTTTGTTTTCTTATCTGGTTTCAGAATTTGTGAACCCACAAGAACACTAATGTCATTTGTTTCGACAAATAATCTCATGTTGGTGATATTTAAGTCTCCTCAGATACCAAGGCTATCAGGAATCCGGGCATATTTCGAGGTCATTCCAGAACAAGGTAAGCTTCCCCAATTGAAAAAAAGTCATGAGAAATACTTATTATGATAGATACTCCAGTCTTATCTCTCCCAAGGCTGTGTTGTAATACTAGTTGCATTAGTCAGGACCCTGAGTCAGGTTCAAAGAGGGAGATGGTATTAGTTATTCTAACAGAGAACTTAATGTAAAGAACTGTTAACTCAGTACAGAGGTGTTAACTGGGTAACTCAAAAGGCAAAAAAACAGAAACAAAAAAACAAAACACAAAAAAACTGTAAGGTATCATGGATGTAACACATGTAGGAAGCAACTAGCACTGTAGATCTAGAGGAAGAAAGGAAAGGAATTGGAACGATTACAATTTAGGGCTTGGAGGAGGGGGAGGTGGTCTGTGTAATGGAACTCAGACCTATGCCCAGCTGGTGTTGGTGTCTAAAAATTCAGAGGCAGGTGTTCATGAACCTGGGACCCAGACCTTTGAGGAGAGGATGCCAGACAGCTGAGCTGGCATCTTTTAGGGAGACACAATAAAGCGGAAGTTGGAAAAACTGCTAACAGATTCAACTCTGTTACAGGAAGGAAGAGTAGCTGCAAGGGTGAAGCAGCATTGCTGGGGTGACACTCCCAGGAATAAGAAACAGAGTGAAGTCTTATTCTTCCCTCTCCAGCCTTCTAGTCTCCCTTTAGCACCCCGTACTGGCAGAGCATATCAGGTAGTGAAGGACAGAAGTGGTTTGTATAGTCCAGCCCAGCCTTGCAGAACAGAGTAGAGAGGGGTGGGTTTGGAGCTGAGGGACAATAGCTCAGTAACTAGCACATTCTTTCATGAATTCTCATTTATAGTAATGCACATAAGTGCCATCCTAGAAAGTGCTCACGATGCAAAACCCAGAGGTATTTTTTTTTTTTTTTCCGGTACGCAGGCCTCTCACTGCTGTAGATTCTCCCGTTGCGGAGCACAGGCTGCGGACACGCAGGCTCAGCAGCCATGGCTCACGGGCCCAGCCGCTCCGCGGCATGTGGGATCTTCCCGGACCGGGGCACGAACCCGTGTCCCCTGCATCAGCAGGAGGACTCTCAACCACTGCGCCACCAGGGAAGCCCAAAACCCAGAGGTTTTAATGGGTTTTTCTAGTGAGCAAAAAGTGACCTCCTCTTTTTGACTTGGGTTGACAAAGTCAAACAAAACAAAATGAAAAGAGCCTTCACTGAAACTCTAATGTTTTTGTAATATTTGTTGCCTTGGAAACTGGTCAGATCTTACAGGTCATGTCTTGGTAACTTCTTTATGAGCATCAACAAAGCTAAAGGGGTCAGAATGGGAGATGGGGGTGAGGAGGGAAGAGAATTGGGCTTAAGTAAATAGTGAGGGCTACAGGTTCATCACTATTTTAGGGCAGTGGCTCATTTTGATAGGTTTTTCTGGGTCAAATTATTACAAAACAAAATGTAAAATGGATTTATTGAACTAGATATTTGAGATAGTGTTAGGTTGAAAATTACCTGTAACTCCAAAGGTTAAAAATAGAATTATAACAGAAATATTATAGTGGAATTTGTCTGTCCACCCAACAAATATTTACTGAGCATCTGTTGTATGCCAGCAATGACTGTAGGTGTTAGGGAAGTAGTAAACAAAATAGAAAGAAAATCAGTGCTCTTGGGCTGAAGGATGACCATAACAGTAAGAATAGACATGTAGATTGTCTTATCTAAATAGTATAACACATTATGAAAACTGGATATCTCTTGAACAACAAATACACACTAATTTGAACAAAATTAACTCAGAAGCTTTAAAAATATATATTTACAGTGCTGCATGTCAAAATATACATACAGTGTTAATATGTTAATTATATCTCAATAAAACTAGAAGAAAAAATATATTTAAACCATGTTTTTTAAAGAAAGGAATAGCCTCCTATAGATCTGTAACCAAAATAAATGATTTGAAATAGCCCGGAGATGGAAGCAACCTAAGTGTCCATCATCGGATGAATGGATAAAGAAGATGTGGCACATATATACAATGGAATATTACTCAGCCATAAAAAGAAACGAAATTGAGCTATTTGTAATGAGGGGGATAAATCTAGAGTCTGTCAGAGTGAAGTAAGTCAGAAAGAGAAAGACAAATACCATATGCTAACACGTATATATGGAATCTAAGAAAAAAATGTCATGTAGAACCTAGGGGTAAGACAGGAATAAAGACACAGACCTACTAGAGAATGGACTTCGGATATGGAGAGGGGGAAGGGTGAGCTGTGACAAAGCGAGAGAGAGGCATGGACATATATACACTACCAAACATAAAATAGATAGCTAGTGGGAAGCAGCCGCATAGCACAGGGAGATAAGCTCCGTGCTTTGTGACCACCGAGGGGGGTGGGGTAGGGAGGGTGGGAGGGAGAGAGATGCAAGAGGGAAGAGATATGGGAACATATGTATATGTATAACTGATTCACTTTGTTATAAAGCAGAAACTAACACCTCATTGTAAAGCAATTATACTCCAATAAAGATGTAAAAAAAAAAAAGATTTGAAAACAAGTATAGACTTTGAACAGTATATTAGCTATACATCCATAGGGTACTATTTTTTTTAAATAGTTTAATTTCAAAAATATATAAGCTTATTGACCAAGAAAATGTGCATTTGTAGTTAAAGAAATGTATGCTGTCTATTTCCCATAATCTCACAACTGCAAATCATTGTGTGTTACTGGATATTTTTTTCAGAATGTGAAAACACAGTGTTGGTCAAAGAAATCACTGGCTTTGAAGGGAAAATTTCAAGTCCATATTACCCAAGCTACTACCCTCCAAAATGCAAGTGTACCTGGAAATTTCAGGTAGCCTAGTTTTAACAGTATCTTAGAAAACTATTGGTATCCTATTTTTAGTAGCTATTTATTTTTGAATTTAATTATACTTATTTTTTAAATTACAAAAAGAATGTCAGTTAATTTTATAATATTTAAACCTTATTAAAATATATTATCTAGAACATGAAGGTTTGTTGTAATTTCAAGCCGCTGCTCACAATTAACTGCTTTTTGCAGACTGGGGCTTATTTGTCCAGTTTCTTACTTTGTATTAAAAAGATTAAAGACATTGTTATAGGATCAAACAGTTTATTTTATTATGGTAGAGCTCATTTATTAATTTTTAATTACTTCATCAGCATTATAATGAGAATAATAAAGAAATAATAAATTGAATTAGGCAATATATATTTCAGCTTTATAAGCAAATCGGAGTGTAAATTTATATGAAGTACATATGTCTCCCTCGGCGCTAGACAGGTAGTCCCTGGTTTGTTTTTCAAAATCTCAGTGTCTAACCTATTTTTCTTTCTCCAGCTGTTATATTAATGTGGAGGGAGGTCGCCTTTGCTCTTTCAGCATATACATATGAAATCATTTTTGTGGGGCATAGCAGTTAGATGTAAGTGACAAGCAGTATCTAGTTTGTATTCATTCAACATATTATTATTAAATGCCTGCTCCGTGTCAGGCAGTATTCTGAACACTGGGATGCATGAGATCTCTCTCTCTCTCACACACACACACACACACACACACACACACACACACACACACACACACACAAGCTCTGCTGTCATGGAGTCCTCTATAAAGTAGGGGGAGACAAGTGACAAAGAAATAAACAAGTAAAATACATACAGTGTGTTCCATGATAGTACAGTGCTATGGAGAATACAGCAGGGGAGGGGCTCTGTAGCTGAGTTGGGTGGGGGGTGGTGTGAAAGGTAGGAAGTCTGGGATTTGTTGTCTCAAGTAGGATGGTCAGGGAAAGCCTCACTGACAAGGGGACATTTGCATAGAAACTTGAGACACGATGGAACTAACCAGGTGCGTGCTGAGGGTAAGAGTGTCCCGGGCAAAGGGAAGAGCTGAGGCAAAGGTCCCGAGGAGGCAGGAGTGCTTGCTGCATGTAGGGTTCGTGCACAGTCCTAACAGTTAAATATTGAAATGTTTTTATTACACCCAAATCTCTACCTACTAGTAGGCATCCTTAAATTATTTTTTTATCATTATCCCGAATATTTAAAATATAATTAAGACATAAAGGTTCTAGATTCTTGCTCACTGCCCAATTCTTGGTGCCTTAGAGCAGCAAAAGCTCAGAGCCTCAGGTGACTAGCAAGTCTGAAGGTGGGGAGAGGGGTAGATGGAAAGAGAAGGAAAGAAGCGCTGGGGAAAGAGGAGGGAAAGACATCAAACCTCTGCCTCTTCAACTCTCCAATAAGCAGAGTTATCTTCTTTATAATATCTAGAACAGGAAAGAGCCCATTCCCAGAAGCTCCATCAAGTGTTTGAAAGTCCTTTGAGATAAAACAAATGTTGATCCCATGGTAACTCACAAGATTTAAAAGGAAAATCCCTAAACGTTGCTGTGATTAATTTTAGTCAGAGTACAAACAAAAATATCAGATCACTTTCTGTTTCACTGGGTCAAGGGTTAGAAATGCTGAACAATAGGAAATCTTTATAAGGAAAAGAGCATGGGGGTGGGGGATGGGAAAGGGGATACAGGAAACATTGCCGACAGACTTGTGCGATGCCACCATTCCCCAGAGGTCAAGGTTGGTTGTTCTCAGTGAGGAGGTTAAATAAAGCTGTTGCTTTCTTGGAAGACTTTGAGCAGCCACTGATAGCTGTGTGACAGCACGTTTCTTTTTATTTTTTTTGAATTTTTGAATGTTATTTAATTTATTTTTTTATAGAGCAGGTTCTTATTAGTCATCCATTTTATACACATCAGTGTATACATGTCCATCCCAATTGCCCAATTCATCACACCACCACCCACACCCCCCGCTGCTTTCCCCGCTTGGTGTCCATACAATTGTTCTCTATATCTGTGTCTCTATTTCTGCCCTGCAAACTGGTTCACCTGTACCATTTTTCTAGGTTCCCCATATATGCATTAATATACAATATTTGTTTTTCTCTTTCTGACTTACTTCACTCTGTATGATTGTCTCTAGATTCATCCACACCTCTACAAATGACCCAATTTCATTCCTTTTTGTAGCTGAATAATATTCCATTGTATATGTACCACATCTTCTTTATCCATTCGTCTGTCATTGGGCATTTAAGTTGCTTCCATGACCTGGCTATTATAAGTAGTGCTGCTATGAACATTGGGGTGCATGTGTCTTTCTGAATTATGGTTTTCTCTGTGTATATGCCCTGTAGTGGGATTGCTGGGTCATATGGTAATTCTATTTTTAGTTTTTTAAGAAACCTCCATACTTTTTCTCCACACCCTCTCCAGGATTTGTTGTTTGTAGATTTTCTGATGATGCCCATTCTAACTGGTGTAAGGTGATACCTCATTGTAGTTTTCATTTGCGTTTCTCAAATAATTAGTGATGTTGAGCAGCTTTTCATGTGCTTTTTGGCCATCTATATGTCTTCTTTGCAGAAATGTCTGTTTAGGTTTTCTGCCTATTTTTGGATAGGGTTGTTTGTTTCTTTAATATTGAGCTGCATGAGCTGTTTATATATTTTGGTGATTGTTTCTGCATACAGGCCTTTTGTCTCCCTAGGTAGGTTTATTCCTAGGTATTTTATTCTTTTTGTTGCAGTGGTAAATGGGAGTGTTTCCTTAATTTCTCTTTCATCATTAGTGTATAGGAATGCAAGAGATTTCTGTACATTAATTTTGTGCGTTGATCTCTGTGCATTAATTTTGCAACTTTACCAAATTAATTGATTAGCTCTAGTAGTTCTCTGGTGGCATTTTTAGGATTCTCTACGTATAGTATCATGTCATCTGCAAAGAGTGACAGTTTTACTTCTTCTTTTCCAATTTGTATCCCTTTCATTTCTTTTTCTTCTCTGATTGTCATGGCTAGGACTTCCAGAACTATGTTGAATAATAGTGGTGAGAGTGGACATCCTTGTCTTGTTCCTGATCTTAGAGGAAATGCTTTCCGTTTTTCACCATTGAGAATGATGTTTGCTGTGGCTTTGTCATATATGGCCTCTATTATGTTGAGGTAGTTTCCCTCTATGCCCACTTTCTGGAGAGTTTCTATCATAAATGGGTGTTGAATTTTGTCAAAAGCTTTTTCTGCATCTATTGAGATGATCATATCATTTTTATTCCTTAATTTGTTAATGTGGTGTGTCACATCGATTGATTTGCGTATATTGAAGAATCCTTGCATCCCTGGGATAAATCCCACTTGATCATGGTGTATGATCCTTTTAATGTGTTGTTGGATTCTGTTTGGTAGTATTTTGTTGAGGATTTTTGCATCCATATTCATCAGTGATATTCGTCTGTAATTTTTTTTTTTTTTGTAGTATCTTTGTTTTTGGTATCAGGGTGATGGTGGCCTCATAGAATGAGTTTGGGAGTGTTCCTTCCTCTGCAATTTTTGGGAAGAGTTTGAGAAGGATGGGTGTTAGCTCTTCTCTAAATCTCTGATAGAATTCACCTATGAAGGCATCTGGTCCTGGACTTTTGTTTGATGGAAGATTTTTAATCACAGTTTCAATTTCATTACTTGTGATTGGTCTGTTCATATTTTCTATTTCTTCCTGCTTCAGTCTTGGAAGGTTATACCTCTCTAAGAATTTGTCCATTTCTTCCAGGTTGTCCATTTTACTGGCATAGAGTTGCTTGCCATAGTCTCTTAGAGTGCTCTGTATTTCTGCAATGTCTGTTGTAACTTCTCCTTTTTCATTTCTAATTTTATTGATTTCAGTCCTCTCCCTCTTTTTCTTGATGAGTCTGGCTAACGATTTACAAATATTTTTTATCTTCTCAAAGAACCAGCTTTTAGTTTTATTGATCTTTGCTATTGGTTTCTTTGTTTCTATTTCATTTATTTCTGCTCTGATCTTTATGATTTCTCTCCTTCTGCTAACTTTGGGTTTTGTTTGTTCTTCTTTCTGTAGTTCCTTTACGTGTAAGGTGAGATTGTTTATTTGAGATTTTTCTTGTTTCTTGAGGTAGGCTTGTATAGCTATAAACTTCCCTCTTAGAACTGAGTTTTCTGCATCCCATAGGTTTTGGACCATCGTGTTTTCATTGTAATTTGTCTCTATGTATTTTTTTAATTTAATCTGTGATTTCTTCTGTGATCTCTTGGTTATTTAGTAATGTATTGTTTAGCATCCGTGTGTTTGTGTTTTTTACTTTTATTTCCCGTAATTCATTTCTAATCTCATAGCATTGTGGTCAGAAAAGGTGCTTGATATGATTTCAATTTTCATAAATTTACTGAGGCTTTATTTGTGGCCCAAGATGTGATCTATCCTGGAGAGTCTTCCATGCGCACTTGAGAAGAAAGTGTAATCTGCTGTTTTTGGATGGAATGTCCTATAAATATCAATTAAATCTATCTGGTCTATTGTGTTATTTAAAGCTTGTGTTTCCTTATTTATTTTCATTTTGAATGATCTGTCCATTGGTCTAAGTGAGGTGTTAAAGTTCCCCCAATATAATTGTGTTCCTGTCGATTTCCTCTTTTATAGCTGTTTACAGTTGCCTGTGTGTTGATGTGCTCCTATGTTGTGTGCATATATATTTATAATTGTTATATCTTCTTCTTGGATTGATCCATTTGCCTATCTCCACTTCATTTAGTTGTTTTTCTGGGGTTTTATCTTGTTCCTTCATCTCTTACATAACCCTCTGCCTTTTCATCTTGTCTGTCTTTCTATGAATGTGGTTTTTGTTCCACAGGCTGCAGGATTGTAGTTCTTCTTGCTTCTGCTATCTGCCCTCTGGTGGATGAGGCTGTCTAAGAGGCTTGTGCAAGCTTCCTGATCAGAGGGCCTAGTGGTGGGTAGAGCTGGCTGTTGCTCTGGTGGGCAGAGCTCAGTAAAACTTTAATCCACTTGTCTGCTGATGGGTTGGGCTGGGTTCCCTCCCTGTTGGTTCTTTGGCCTGAGGTGACCCAACACTGGAGCCTACCTGGGCTCTTTGGTTGGGCTAATGGTGGACTCTGGGAGGTCTCACCCCAAGGAGTCCTTCCCAGAACTTCTGCTGCCAGTGTCCTTTTCCCCGCAGTGTGCCACAGCCACCCCTCTCTTCTGCAGGAGACTCTCCAACACTAGCAGGTAGGTCTGGTTCTGTCTCCTATGGGGTCACTGCTCCTTCCCCTAGCTCCCAGTGTGCAGACTACTTTGTGTGTGCCCTCCACGAGTAGAGTCTCTGTTTCTCCCAGTCTCCTGTCAAAGTCCTGCAATGAAATCCCGCTAACCTTCAAAGTCTGATTCTCTAGGAATTCCTCCTCCCCCAGGTTGGGAAGCCTGACATGACACTCAGAACCTTCACTCCAATGGGTGGACTTCTGTGGTTCTCCATTTTGTGAGTCACCCACCCAGCAGTTATGGGATATGATTTTACTGTGATTGCGCCCCTCCTACTGTCTCATTGTGGCTTCTGCTTTGTCTTTAAAGATCATGTTTCTCAATGGAAATCATGTAAAAAATAGTTTGTGACCTGTAAAATATCTTTGCATTTAATAAAAATGACAAAGAACTGCATGACCTAAGTAACAAAAATATTGACTCAAGTCATGATAAAACCTTTTCTGCACAAGAGTTAATTTTATCATCCTCAATCCTTCTTAGTGACTGGTTTGATTTCCAAATCTACTGAAGAACAATCAATTCCCTTCTCAAACTCACTTCTAGCTGAGTTTTTAAGGTCTTATTTATCTGAGAAGGATTAACTCTTGCTCCAACTTAAAGCTCATCTGATTCTTCTCCCAAGCTCTCCTGTCTGTTCAACAAATGTTTGTTGAATGTCTGCTGCATGTCAGTCACTGTACAGGGATGCCTAGTAGCAAGGTTACCAAAGTCCTTCTCTCACAGAGCTAACAGACTACAGGGCAGGAAGGAGATATTAAATCAATAAAACCAAAAAAGGACTTTGTGGTTATAATATGTTGTCTACATTTGTTTAGTACTTCAGTGTTTTCAGCACACATAATTTTATTTGCTCTTCAAAGCATACCTCTGATGTAGGAGCAATATTCTTGTCGTTTTATAGATAAGGAAACAGAAATGGGGACAAAGCATTTGCCAAAGGCCACTCCAATAGTAAGTGACCCATGTAGGATTAAAAGGGATCATGCCCCCTCCATAAATAAATTCAACAGCCTCTCCTTTTCTGGGCTCCTAAAGATGTTCAGCTTCCCTATCTGTCATAACATTCACTTATCTGAACATTCATCTCCCTCTCTCTTCCTTCTTTTTGTTTTCCAAATAATCAGTTTTGTTTTAGAGTCTTAGAAGAAAAAGTAAAGCAGTCCCTTGAGTTGTTTTATCACAGATGTCATCAGCCCAGCACCACCCAGTTAGGTCCACCAGACATAAGCAGGGATCACTGTGGGCCATGCAAGTTCACCTTCTCATATCACACAGGAAATAGATGGGATTCCCCAGAAGGGAGCCTCTCTTCCATGCTTCTGTGGCAAGTATATTTGCCAAAGAATTTTCCAGTGCTCATCTGAGGTGGGTTCTTGTGTTGTGTGTACACAACCACTGGCAAGTTAGGGGTGACCAAAAGTAAGGTATGTCCTGCATTTTGTTACCACCACTGACTAGAGAGATATTTAAATACAGCAGGTCCAGATCAGAAGAATTCCTCTCCTTACTTGGTTAAAGCTCCCAAAACAAAGGTACAGCATTGGGCAGTGGGAACAGAGAGTACAGAACATAGAGGGAAATAGCGTACTTAGTAGTTTCACGTTTCTCGTTCATTTGTTGAAATAGCTTGCAATACTTTGTGAAACTGCACCTCATCCATCCATTTATCAAGGATGGTAATATCAGTAGAGTCTCTTGGCCAATCTGAGCACAAAAGTAGAATAGTGTATGATTCTGTGTCAGCGGAATCAGTGTGCAAGGGGACATATTTCCTTTCACTGTGGAGAGGCTTTTTGCGTGGGGCGCATATAAATCCATTTTGTTTCAGCGCTCTGGAACTCAGTGAAAATGCCCAAGCAAGCTTCTTGGTGGAGGATTGCATTGGAATATATTCTCATGCTATAAAATTTAATTGATTCCTTAAATATACTTACTATCTTTCCGTTCACACCTTTTTTTCTTTTTTTTAATGTGAAGAAATAACCAAATGACAAGAGTGAAAAAAGTGTGATATGTGTTCTCATGAGCCTGTGAGTCTTATGGTGAATGAAAGACAATCCTGTTCCTCTGGGGTTCCCGACATGGGTTTCCAGGCAGTGCTGAGAAAAGGGAGGCCTTCAGAGAAATGCAGGACTGGTTTGAGTTTCTGGTCTGTGTTGGGAAATTTGCTTGTCTTTGGTTAGTCTAGGTTTCTTCTTCTATAAGATGGGAATCATACTACCTGCCTAAACCATGTTGTTATGTTTAAATCGGTCATAAAGTGCCCAATCCATTTCCTCTCAAAGGTAGACTAAGGCGGGAGAGGAGCTATATTTAAACACAAGTTAGAAGGAAGCACACCATACAGCAAAGAAACTATAACATATAATATGATGACATAACTGAAAAACCGAATGTCTGTCAGAGCAATAAAAGTCAATGGACAAAACTCATCTGTTAAAGGGATAAGACAGTAGGATTGAATTGCAGAGTATTACCTAAAACTTAACTGTATGTTGTTTTTAAAAGACAAAATGAATTTAAAAAGTGATTTAGTAAAGTTGAAAATAAAAGGATAGGCAATATCATACTAGGCGGATGTAAGCAATCAGAAAGCAACGGTCACAACCTTAATGCCAGACAGTGCTGGAATTACGGCGTTCAGTGGGAAAAGGAAGGCAACCTGCAGTGATAAAGAGGGCGATCCACATGACCATCTAATTACTACAATTATTTATGCACCAAAGGATACAGCCTTAATACTCGCAAAACCTACATGAAGTGCAAAGAGAAATGGAGAGTGCTTCAGTAAGAGATTTTCCTTTCTCTTGGTTCATGACAGAGACAGTGGGGGACAATAAATAAGGCTAGGAAGAGTATTAAATCATACAAATCATGAGTTTGGTAGTATATATAAACAGAAATTACCCTTTTAAAAAAATGACCTTGGGGCCTGCATAAATTTGATCCCAACAAAATTGTTTGTAAATTAAAAAATTAAAAACTATACTGCAATAAATAATCTGTTATCTAACTCAGATAGAATTTAAAACCTTGAAAATAGGGAAGCCAAAATTCTGCTCCCTGGAAATGTAAGCACTCTCTCTTAAATAATTCCTGGGCTAAAGTGAAAATTAAAACAAAAATTATGGCATATCAGATGTGATGTATGTGCATGTCATACAATGCCACAACAAGGCCAGTTGCATTGCGTGTGTGTACGTGTGTGTGTGTGTGTGTGTGTGTGCGCTCACTTGTGCACGTACCACATAAGTAGCTGCTTCCCTTGTTTGATCTCTTCAGAGAAGATGTAGGGATGACTCAGAAACTTCTGAAATACCAAGGTTTAATATGAAGAGGATGTTGATTCATTCCTCCTTTATCTAAAGAATCAGAATAGTGCCTTAAATAAACTGTCATTATTGTCATCTAAGGAGGAAAGTGTGTAAACTTGCTAACAAGTGGGTGTTTTCAAAGTTAAGCTCACTTACTTGGAGGAAACTGAAACCTAGAGGTGATCTAATGTATCTATCTCAGCTCATCACACTGGGGCATCACAGCTGCTCCTTGAGCACAGGGTGGGCTGGGGAGGCAGCTCACTTCCCTCTCTGTTGTGCTCTCCTCTTCAGGTCAGATTGTTCAGGGGAGCTGGTCTACCCCACCAAGGGCCACAGGGCACAGAGAAGAAAATGCCCTTAAAATAGCAAGCCCAAGAAATGAGTTCTGAGTAACAAAATCTTAGTCTGAAGCATATTCTTCAATTGAGTCATTTTTCTGACTTACGTTTGTTTTTCATAGACTCCCCTATCAACTCTTGGCATAGCACTGAAATTCCATAACTATTCAATAACCAAGAAGAGTATGAAAGGCTGTGACCATGGATGGTGGGAAATTAATGAGCACATGTAAGTGGTTTCCATATGTGAAGAATCTAATGAAAAGCCTCACCCAGTAGTTCAAAGCCTTGGATTCCTTTCCCCCAGAGAGTCTGCACTTTACTATTTACAGACAGGGGAACTGAGGACTACAGGAGTTAAATAACTTGCTCAAAGTCACTCAGCTCATAAGAGATTAACCCAGGATTCAAGTCCTTATGGCTCCCAAGTCCCTGTTTCCATCACTGCTCTGTACTGCTGGGCTATGGATGTACACGCTCCATACTTTACAAAAGTAATTGGCAGAAAAACCATTGCAGCCATGGAGGAAAATAGTAAATAGAAGTCCTGATGATTACAAAAGCTAGAAACCATTAGCCAATTCTGTTTAGTAGGAGAAAGAAGCTGAGAGAAATTTAGGCACCTGGGCTTCCTGAACTGATCTAGAAGGTCCTTACTCTCTCCCTTAATTCATCCTTTAGCTGTTATTACTGTTTACTTGCTTCTAAAGTTATAATAGGTCTTGTATTAAAAAAAAAATACAGGATGCCCTGTCTTTGCCAAATAGCTTCTCAGTTTACTTTAAGGAAACTTGTGAAGTTAGCCTGAGGGACTTGTCTGCTAATTCTTTGCTCACAGCTATTCCATGAATGAAACCTTCCCTTTCTAAATGATTTTCCTGAACAATCTTCTTTGATTTCATTTAGACTCTTAGATGACTTGCTAAATAGTCATTGATCTTAGAATCAATGACTTGGAATAGAATCTCCCTGATTTAATGGTTTTCTTGGATCCATTATTAACATGTGGCTTGTACTCCTTTTGGGAGTATTTTTGAATCAAGCGTCTATTAAGTAGGAGGCAGAAGACCTAGGTTCAAATTGCAGCCTTGCTGTTTAGTAGCTACATTAACTAGGACAAATTATTTAATCATTTTGTCAGTCTGTAAAATGAGGTAATGAGGTGGGGTTTTTCGGTAAGAATTCAATGAAATGATGCTTACCACACACCAGAACGTCTTAGCTATGATTAATAGGATTGCTAAGGAAATGACATTGGATGCATAAATACTATGGAATGTGCCCCAAAGCTTTAAAGATACTGCATTTTGGTATTTAATTAGAGGTCCAGAAAACAAATCTTTACAAATCTATTGTAAGCTTGTATGCTTAAAATAAAGCAGTGCTTTGAAAATGAGATGCTTTTCCCCCCTAAGTAGCAGCCCCTGCCACCCATGATGTATTGCTGCCAAAATATGAATAGTTTCCTCCTGCAAATACCAGGAAAGCTCTCTGCCCTAAATACTTTCCCTGAAGGACCAGCTCTTCATTTTGTCTTGTGGGTTGGCTGAAATTCTATCAGATTCTTTTGATACTAGTTGTACCCATGGGATTTAAAATGCCAGCCCTTCCCATTATCCGTCCTTTTCATTAGAAAGGCTCTGACGGAACTAATTCCTGGCACCTTGCTGCTAAGGTTAGCCTAAAGGCTTTGGGTCTGTCATGGAGAAGGGAGAAAAAGTAATGCTGAGACCAGGAAGCCTAGTGATCCTGAATTCAGAGAACATAGGGGTGGGGCATGAGTGCTCAGGGCAACTAGAATGCAGTAGACAAACCTGAAGATATGGACAGCCTTCCTAAGCTTTTGTCCAGCAAAGTTCCGGAGGGCAAGGCTATTGGTGCGTTAGAAAGTGCTAGGGTTTCGTATCCGGTGAACTCGGTCCTAATGCTACTTCTGCTTACTAGCTATTTGAACTTTAACAAATTACTTCACCTCTTTATGTCTCAGTTTTCTTACCTGTCACGTGTCTGCCCATGTAAACTAACACTTGCTGGGTTTCTCCAATCTCTCGCTTTATTTTACTTTCATTTCATAAACCACCACTATGCCCCATTACATACTGTCCCCCTGTAAACTCCAGCCCAGGCATGGTTTCATGCTTGACCCCTTTCCTCTTAACTCCTCTTTAATGTTGAAGTGAGGCTAATCTTTGCAAGAAAACTCTAGTAAATATTAACGGAGAATTCCAATAAAAACTATAAGATAGAGATAAAAATCATCATGATTTTAGAATGCAGGCTTCTGATCCCAAGATGACCAACTAGAGTAGACTCTGGCCCCAAGAGCTTGACTAGGCTTTCAGGCACCTCTCAGATGCTGGCTTCCGCTTAGCCAGGTGGCCACCTGCAGCTGCTGTCTCTTCTTCGTATCCCAGGAGCTGGTCTATCCGCAGATCAGCTCCTGAACTTCAGCCAATTGCAAAAGATTCATCCTGAAATATACGTGAATGCTTTGAACTGTAAAATGATAGGTTATCCCCATGCTCTTCACACTGAATGCCAACATCTGATCCATGAAATGTGTGGTTCCCAAATGCTTTGGGGACCTGGAGTGATGGGCGTTCACAGATTCCAGTGGAGGACGTCCCCCTTCAAGCCTAGTGTCTACTGTTTCCCTTTGAGAAACAATAGACACCTGGGAAAGTCTTGCTCACACAAGGCAGAAGCCTAACTCACCGTGGGCCCCAGTGTAATACCGTGGGCCCCAGTGTAATTGTACTTCGTGTTCCACTAACGGCAGTGCTCATGCAAGGATTACTAATAGGAGGGACATTTTCTCCTAGGTGATGCAAAGCAAAACCAAGGTAGGGGAATATTGCAGATAGACATCACTATTTTGAAATTTTGCCAAGGACAAGCCCTGAAGTGCATATCAGAGTTCAATTTAGATTGAAAGATTGTTGTCTTTTGCTTTAAGTGTCGCTGGAATTCTCTGCGTGTTTTCAACCTGAGTTCATGGGTTCCACTCTGCCCCACAGAGAGGTTTGTGGCCAGAGTAGGCAATTCTTTTTTTTGTTAGGCAGTTATTTATGTTCAAAGAAGAGAGAGGCCTAGGAGAATTAAACCTGTATTTCTTCTAACTATAAGTATTGGTGAGGAAAGCAACAGGTGACAGTTGGTAGTAACGCTATTGTTTTATTTAGCAGAGGAGAAAATCAAGGGGACAGAAGTGACTC
Source organism: Neophocaena asiaeorientalis asiaeorientalis (assembly GCF_003031525.2). Lineage (NCBI taxonomy): Eukaryota > Metazoa > Chordata > Mammalia > Artiodactyla > Phocoenidae > Neophocaena > Neophocaena asiaeorientalis. The sequence goes on along the minus strand of NW_020185333.1, from coordinate 2,951,740 downwards.
AATGACAATCACTTAGCATAGGATGGATAACTACCATCAGCTCTACCATAAGCATCTCCCTTTATGAAGCTCAAATGACCAAAGTATCAGTGAATTCGCTGTTGACAGAAGACAGGAATGCAGTTGACAGGCCCTCATGCTGTGTGTCCCCCTACCCTTACTCCTCAGGTACTGCGGCTCCTACATGGATCACCAGACGATTTTCCGAGTGCCCAACTCCTTGGTTCACGTTCAGCTTCAGTGCAGTTCAAGGCTTTCGGACAAGCCACTTTTGGTGGAATATGGCAGTTACAACATCAGTCAACGTAAGCCAGGGATCAGCCCCTTAGAAAACCATAATGAAGGGTTAAACAGAGGCTAACACTTTATGACTCTAAGAGTTGAGAATTTAAGGAATGAAAACTGCTTCTTTATTTCTGCTATTGACTAGTATACTTTTATAATAATATTTAAATAACTACATAGTAGGAACAAAATATATGATAAATGTTACATACAATTATGTATTTATTATGCTGGAGTTTAAATTATAGAAGAAATAATATCGTTGCTTGTTACAACTGAAAAATAGTTTCTTACGTGATTCCTGAAATATAGGACAATTTCTTGATTCATTGTTCTTCTTGCTAGCCATAATGTTTTGTAAATATGAGGTTTACGCCAACATTTGATGGATCGGAGGGCAGCAGCTGCAACTCACTGTGGCTTCTGATGCATAGAAGGACTGGTCTTTCAAGGAGAGTCCAAAGAGCAGCCTGCAGAGTGTTGAACTTCACACTGAGAACTGCTGGAACAGTGGCCAGGAAGTGGTCAGCAGAAAAGGCAATGTCTGAGGGAAGTCATTAGTGCTGGAGAGAGTAGATACTGACTCAGGAAATTCTCAACCCGTTTTTTTTTTTTTTTTTTTTTGTCTTAAAAGGTAGCCTCTGAGTTTTAATAATCTAATTGTATTTTTTGTAGTAGAAATTAAAATATATGACAATTCAAATAGGAGACTTTCATCTGTATTCCACCTACAGTCACTTCTCCTGCCACTGGGATGCCACTCTGTGCTTGGAGAAAGAGTGATTGTGTCTCAACCCATTTTTAAAAGGGGAAAGTAAGAGTTGACCACTTAGGAATCCATGAGGTTAAGTCCTGAGAGAAAGCTCAGTTAGACCCTTCCTTCTTTGCCAATGCTAACATACCTGCTTCTGGATTCAGAATTATTATACTTCTGAATATCAGAATATTATAATTCCCATCAATGATACAGGTAACTAGTAAGCCATCTTATTTTTAACTCTTATTTCAAACCGTGAGTATTTCCTAGGAGCTCATGCTCTCCATCGTGTGCCGTTGAGTTAGTGGTTGACCTGACCATGCACCCTCCCCATTCTTTTGCACGAAGCACAGGCTAGGTAGCTAATAAAGAACAGAAATTTATTTCTCACAGTTCTAGAGTCTGGAAGTCCAAGATCAGGGTGCCGGCATGGTTGAGTGAGGGCCGTCTTCCGGTCTCAGACTTCTCGTTGTGCCCTCGCATGGCAGAAGGGGTGAGAGTGCTCTGTGCGGCCTCTTTTTTTTTTTTTTTTTTACATCTTTATTGGAGTATAATTGCTTTACAATGAGGTGTTAGTTTCTGCTTTATAACAAAGTGAATCAGTTATACATATACATATGTTCCCATATCTCTTCCCTCTTGCGTCTCCCTCCCTCCCACCCTCCCTATCCCACCCCTCTAGGTGGTCACAAGGCACCGAGCTGATCTTCCTGTGCTATGCGGCTGCTTCCCACTAGCTATCTATTTTACGTTTGGTAGTGTATATATATCCATGTCACTGTCTTGCTTTGTCACAGCTTACCCTTCCCCCTCCCCATATCCTAAAGTCCATTCTCTAGTAGGTCTGTCTCTTTATTCCTGTCTTACCCCTAGGTTCTTCATGACATTTTTTTTTCTTAAATTCCTTATATATGTGTTAGCATGCGGCCTCTTTTATAAGGCAGGCACTCATTCCATTCACGAGGGCTCTGCCTCCATCACTTATCACCTCCTGAAGGCCCCACTTCCTCCTACCATCACCCTGGGCATTAAGATTTCAACGTATGAATCTGGGGGCTAGGGAACACAAATATTCAGGCCACGGCAGAGAGAAAGGATTTATTACTACTATCATGTTTAGCTATAAGCCCAGGATTAAAGACTCCATTCCAGGGAATGGATCTTTGATGAGTAGCCTGGTTGAAGTGCCCTAGGAGTCCTGAGTTTTGAAACCAGTCATTAATCTCTCTAGGTTCAACTTCTAAGATTAGTGGTTATTAATACATTTTGCCATAGAGATCCCTTGAAAATGTAATTAAAGGCACAAACCCTCAGAATAATGCATCTGGTCATAGGGGATTCAGAAACACCAGAAGGCCATTTAAATTCCCCGGGGATTCTAAAGACTGCACACTGAGCATATTGGACTCAAAGGCATCTTCCAGCTTTATCTTTCTTCAAGTCTGTGATAAAGCCAGGTTGCTGAGTCAAGGATGGAGGTGTAGGAGTTTGTACGTGTGACCTGGCTGCAATGTCGACTCAGAGCTTCTGGTGGATTAGTTTGATTTCTTTGTTCTTGAATACTCCTTTTTGGTCTTTCAATTACCAGCTATAGCTTCGCTTTGATGGAGAAATTGTATAATTACTACCGCTATGTTGCCACTCAGACACTTAACAATTCACATTTCTTTGTTAATGTGGTCTGGTGACTTTTAGGGACCCACACAGATTTCCTATGTCTTATTGTCTCTAGCCTGTCCTGTTGGATCTTTTAGATGCTCCTCCGGTTTATGTGTCCCTCAGGCCCAGCGCTGTGATGGAGTAAATGACTGCTTTGATGAAAGTGATGAACTCTTCTGTGGTGGGTATTTAAGCTTTTACTATGACTTTCTTAGGAATAAATAGCTTATCAGGACCACTGTTGCTGCTAATGCATACCCTGGGTCTTTATAGCTGTTATCTACTGCCACGTAATAAACTATCCCCCAAACTCAGTGGCTTACGGCAATCATTTGTCCTGGATCATTCATCTGTGTGTTGTCTCAGGTGTGACCAATCTAGGCTGGGCTCAGCTGGGTGGCACTGCTTTAAGCTGTGGAGCCTCCTGAGCTTGGTTCTTCTCAGGTTGGGGTTGGTTCTACTCTTCATGGTTCTTTTCCTTGTCGAACCAATGGCCTGGCCCTGGCAGTGGTAGAAGAAAAGGAGGGGTGACCAAAAATACAAGGTTCCTCTTAAGTCCTGGGCTTGGAGCTGGCACACCATCACTTGTGTCATATTCCATCGGTCAAATAGCTGAGGCCATAGTCAAGGGGCAGGGAAGTTTATTCTGCACGCTTTGGGGCCATGGCAAGGGTGGGGGATGCATAATACTATCATAGAGAATGAGGATCTATGGTTAGTAAATCAATCAGCCACAATCTTAAACATAATCCTATTTTAAAGCATGGATCTTCCCTCTAGAAAGAAGTTCAGAATCTTCAGAGAAGTAAACACTTCCAGCATGCTCATTTATGGAGCACAGGTGTTGAGAATAAAAGAATTGATTTTTTTTTTTAACCTGTATAGTTTTCATCAACATCACATTGGTAATAACTAAGTGGTGGGATATTGGATAATCTTATTTTGGGCAGAGAGTCTCTGTATTGGTTTTTCATTACTATTGGCACCAAATTCCTGAATCGATCTCCAGTTTCAGGGAGCAAAATGGGGAGAACAGTTCACTGGACCATATGACACCACTGGCAACACTTTCTCCTAAAGATCCAGAGTTTAATTCCAATGCAATTGCAATGATGAAGCTATCTAATCTTTTTCATATTTTGGAGAAATATTAAAGTTAATATAACTAGCTGAAAAATTATGTTCATAAAAAATAACCTGTAACTCTACACCTTTTTTTTTTATTGACAAAACGAATTAAAACCCTCTTAACTTAGGCTTCATTAACAATTTAAATCTATAGGGTCTTCTATTTCTTAAGAAAATAAATACCATTGTATAGTGATTGAGGTTGCTTTTGTTTCTTATGTTATTTTTATTCCCTACTATTATGCTCCAAATGAAAGTGATTACTGTTACTTTGTAACAAGGACTGTTTTTTAGTAATTATCATTTCTCATCATGCCATGTTGGGAGCTATTCTCTAGGAGTTGACTAGGTACTAGATACTCTCAGAGTAAATAAATGAACTATTTCAGGGCAGCAACGTCCTCCCCCCTGCTCCTCACAAGACATACCTCTGAAAAAACAGGAGCAGATAACGAAAATGATAACTTTTCAAACAACCAGAAATGTCTAAGGAATTATACCTTCTAAGAGCTCTTGCTACCATATTGTGTCTGTCACTGGTCTAAAGGCAATTCCCGAAAATATTCCAAAGAAGAAAAATTGTAACAGATTTACACTGGTATTTCCTAGTTCAGGGAATGAGTGTCTCAGGGTAAAATAATTTTAAAGAGAGTTTTCCTTACCAATAGACTACAAGTCCGTTGTTCTTTAAGATCTCACATTCGTTAATCTAGTCAACAAACTTTTAGCGAGCACCTAATATTTGATCAGGCGCCTGAAGAACAGAGATGAGTAAAACAAAATCCCCAATCTCAGGACACTCCGTTTTGTTTAGGAAGGTAGACAAGTCCAATTTAGATAACAGTTTATGATTTTTATTTTCCTTAAAATCTTATGATGCATTTAATTGTAATTAAAGAAACAAACCACCAGAGTTTAATGTATTTCTCCACAAGCAAAAGTCATATCTGACAAACTCAAAGTGCTAAGAATTACATCAAAATTTAAACATCTGCTTTCCCTCACGGAGGTGTCCGTTTTGAGAAAACACATGTTTTGTTTTGTTTAAGTCATCTTAACCATTTGCACGTTTTGAAGGGCACTGCTGGTCATCAGGGAGTCCCACTGATATCTCAGGCTCACGAGCTTTCTGCCTGTTCTCCTTCCAGTGACTCTTAGACCTGCCTGCAACTCCAGCTCCTTCAGGCAGCACGGCCCTCTGGTCTGCGACGGCTTCAGGGACTGTGAGGATGGCCGGGATGAGCAGAATTGCACTCAGAGTGAGGAGGAGCCCTCTGCAGTTTGCTGTTCTTCTAATCAGACTCTTCTAAGCCCAAATCAAAATATCTCTCTTGGGTTAGGGCAATCGACTTGTCCCAGTTTCCCCATGGGAAATCCCAGGCCCCGGAATCCTCCTGGGCCCAGACAAAGTGGAAGAGTTGGTCACTCTAACTGGGGTGGAGTGTGTGTGTGTGTGTGTGTGTGTGTGTGTGTGTGTGAATTCTGGAAGATTTCCCTTGCTGACTTGCTTTTAATGCTGTTCACGACTCAAGGAAACTGAGGATCGGATATAGAGGGATTTGCCAAATACTGTGATCGGGTATGGTCTATTCTAGCCCCTGCAAAAACACACACTGCCAGAGTTGTGAACAAATGTGCAGTAATTCACAAAATCTGTCCATTCCCTCCCACCCCCAATGGTATAAAAGGACTGAGTATGGTGTTGATTTTTGCTCAAAAATTTTCTTGGAGAACGAGGTAAAGTAATGGCAAAGAAGCCATGGCTTAAGCCATGGATATGGCCAACTGCTTGGCATCTCCCCTACAGTGGAAGAAAGGAGAGACTATTGGGTTGATTCTCAACTATGCGCCTTCCTTTCAGTGGCTCTGCTGAGATGCAGGGACAGGACAGTGTGGGGTTGCTCCATTTCCCTCTGTCATGTTTCCCAGAGCATCAAACACCGATCCTGTGGCTAAGCGAGCCTTTGTGGACGGAATTCAGTGTCATTCATTCAAATCTGTCTCTGAATAGGAAAAATTCTTTCTTTTTTGCTCACTTTTAGGTATTCCGTGCAACGACAGAACTTTTAAGTGTGGCAATGATATTTGCATTAGGAAACAAAATGCAAAATGTGATGGCGCTGCGGACTGTCCAGATGGAAGTGATGAGGAAGGCTGCAGTGAGTAGAAACATGTTCCTTCTGATCCTTTGTATTTGTTCCTCAGTTGATCTGTTTTTCATTTTTATTCCCTTCTTGGTGTAATGCCCCAGGCAGAAGTTGCCACAGGCCAGGGAAGAATAGTAAACATTGGTGAACTGAATCTGAAATGGTTTCTCAGAATTAAAAATTCTAGAGTGGATTCTATCTTCTTTCTTGATAATAAGCATTCATGCACTAGATGTTTATACTGAGAACTTTCACTTTCTAATAACTCTAATCAAGGGATAAGCTCTTAAATAAAAAAAAAAACCTATGAGAAAGGAAATAGGTACTGGAATGCCATGGATGACTTTGTTAATTATGCCTTATGTTGTGATCAATGTCAAGTGCTGGTTCGTTCCTTAGCTATGACCTGAGAACAGTAATCCACCCTATGTTATCATTAGTTGCGTGGTTTCTAATTGGTCATGTGCCAACTTGTTAATTATGTATCCTTGTCAGTACTATTTATACTGGAAAATAATTGCTCTGATAACTAGTTTTTCTTACCTAGGTTTTTTTAAAAAAATTAATTATTTTACTTTTGGCTGCATTGGGTCTTCATTGCTGTGCGCGGGCTTCCTCTGGTTGCGGCGAACGGGGGCTACTCTTTGTTGTGGTGCGCAGGCTTCTCATTGCGGTGGCTTCTCTTGTTGCAGAGCATGGGCTCTAGGTGCGTGGGCTTCAGTAGTTGCAGCACTCAGGCTCAGTAGTTGTGGCTCGTGGGCTCTAGAGCACAGGCTCAGTATTTGTGGTGCACGGGTTTAGTTGCTCCGCGGCATGTGGGATCTTCCCGGACCAGGGCTCGAACCCGTGTCCCCTGCATTGGCAGGCAGATTCTTAATCACTGTGCTACCAGGTAAGTCCAACTAGGTTTTCATTTGTTTGGGACTTACAAATTCTCTCCCAAATCAGCACAACTTCAAGGACACTCTCAATTCTGTTGCATTTGGAAGTAATCTTTTTTCTCTACCTAACAACCTGAACTCCAGGGCTCCTGTTCTTATCAGTACAGCTGTTACTAATAGGTCCCCTCCTCCCCTCATGTGTGTTATTGTACAGAGACTCTGTGTCAAGGCCTATTTTCAGGAGGGAGGTAGTGATTTGTTGGTGCTGGTTTCAGACAGACTCCCATCTCGACTCTCTGGATAAGCAGGGGATTTCAAATTGCTTATCTGGTTAGTCAGTTCCCAACCCAGCTCAAAACTTGACTGGATTTCCAGTGTTTCTTCCAAGTCTGCCTTTAATTCGTGTGACCCTTCCTCTCCTAAAGGCTGCAGCAGGAGTCCCTCCACCCTCCACCGCATCATCGGGGGCACCGACACCCAGGAAGGGGGTTGGCCATGGCAAGTCAGCCTCCACTTTGTTGGATCTGCCTACTGTGGAGCCTCAGTCATCTCCAGGGAGTGGCTTCTCTCGGCTGCCCACTGTTTCCATGGAAACAGGTAGGGCATCTCAATTCTTACCCTGAAGTGACCACAGACCACAGACCATACACCTGCCCCCATGTTGTGGGAAGAAGCTCCCTGTTGGACACATTCAATCAATTCAATTGGTGGTTTTTTATTTTGTTTTGTTTTTGTGACATCAATTGTATGCCGAACATTCTTTTTAGGAATTATTGATATAAATAGAAGAACATAAAGGAATATCAAGAGCGAACAGGCTTTTACCAGACTGAGAAAACAGGATAGGGCTTTCAAGTCAGAAGGAATTCTGTGGGAACGTGTGAAGACTATGGAGTATGGGAATGTGTGGAGAACGGGTATTAAGGGATTACTGGGGTACAGGAATCACTATTTAGAGCGTGAGGGTAGTGATTCTGCATCCAATTTCCAGTGTAGAGGTGGGGAGGATTCCTACAGTCCCAAGCAATTCTCTGACATTAGCTGGGTGTCCTATAATTCAACTCAATTCTGACTTTGTCTACCCAGATAGACAGACTAAACAGTTTAGGGGGGTTTCCCTGGTGGCGCAGTGGTTGAGAGTCCGCCTGCCGATGCAGGGTACACGGGTTCGTGACCCGGTCCGGGAAGATCCCACATGCTGTGGAGCGGCTGGGCCCGTGAGCCATGGCCGCTGAGCCTGCGCGTCTGGAGCCTGTGCTCCGCAACAGGAGAGGCCACAACAGTGAGAGGCCCGCGTACTGCAAAAAACAAAACAAAACAAAAAGTTTAGGGGCTCAGTCCTACAAAACTACCCCTCTCCCCCTAATTCAGATGCCAATCCAAAGCCTAGGTTGTCACCTGAGCTTCTGACTGACTGGTTATAGAGTGGAGGTTCTAATGACCCCTTCCTTGGATTTTATTAATTTGCTAGAGCAGCTCACAGAAGTCAGAGAAACATTTTACTTGCTGGCTTACTAGTTTATTATAATAAGATATAACTCAGGAACAGTCTGATGGAAGGCATGCATAGGGCGAGGTATGAGGAAGGGTACAGAATTTTCCATGTCTTCCTGGCATGCATCATTCTCTCCGAATCTCCATGCGTTCACCAGCTTGGAAGCTCTCCAAACCCCGTCCTTTTGGAATTTTATGGAAGCTTCCTTACACATCCATGATTAACTAAATCATTGGTCATTGGCCATGGATTCAACCTCTAGCCCCTCATTCCTCGCTAGAAGTCAGGAGTGTAACTGAAAGTTCTAGCCCTCCAATCACATAGTTAGTTCTCCTGGTGACCAGCCCCCAGCCTTAGCTGCAGTCCCAAAGTAACCTCATTAGCATAACAAAAGACACATTTGCCCCTCTCATCACTTAGGAAATTCCAAGGGTTTTAGGAGCTCTATGCCAGAAATGGAAGGAAAACCAAGTATATATTTCTTATTATAAATCACAATATCATGGGGGGGATCATGAAAGAGTCCATTAGGGTTGTCGTCCGAAGGGCTCTGTCTGCCTTTACTAATGGGGTTATTATGGGGCAGACACTCTACCAGCTAAGGGTGAAAGGGAAGCTCAGAAAACAACTTCACTAAAAAGTAACCTTATTTGGAATCTATTGGAGCTTAGGTACAAAAATATGCCATTCATTTCTCATTCAGAATTTTTTAAAGTGGAGTATTTCAATGAATTTATATAATTAGAGTATTTGTTTCTCCTGGAAGTTACAGGATTCATGTTAATGACTAAAACGGCTACACTTCTGTTCCACCATTAGTCTTTTATGCTAAGAAACTGCTCCAAGTAATACGTGGCCCTCAATACTCCCCTGGGTCCCCAGTGCTGCCCGTGAGATGTCAGCTAAGCAGATAAGGGGCCACACTCTTTGGGATCTGTCCTTATTTTTCTTCCAAAGCTTCCACATTTTTTTCACCCCACCAGAGCAAAGCTGCTGCACCCACGGAGACAGAAACCTCAGGTGGAGGTTACAAGACCCTCGGTGACTTCATGCCAGGCTAGCAGGGTCAGGATTAGAATTCTGGAAGGGCTCATAGGGAGTGAGACCCTGTGAATAGTCAAGTATGAACAGTTAGAGCAGTGATCTTTTTTTGCGGGCCTCTCACTGTTGTGGCCTCTCCCGTTGCAGAGCACAGGCTCTGGACACACAGGTTCAGCGGCCATGGCTCACGGGCCCAGCCGCTCCACGGCACGTGGGATCTTCCCTGACCGGGGCACGAACCCGTGTCCCCTGCATCGGCAGGCGGATTCCCAACCACTGCGCCACCAGGGAAGCCCTAGAGCAGTGACCTTTAAGGCTTCTGGTAGTTCTCAAGAAGGAGTTTCCTTACATTCCTGCTTGGAATACTTTGATTTCTCATCTATTTTGGTATTCATATCATTTGAATTTGGCAAAAGGATCCCCAGACCACTGTCTTACTGGCCCTGTCTGTCTCCATCGAATACCACTGTCAGCATGAATAGGGAGAAGGTAACAAATGAATTCCAGTCACTAACCATCTTGACCTGTGTGTGATTCCTGAAATACTGGTGGCAAGAAAATCGCCAGCATGTCCTTAGAGTTGAGGAAGTTTTCTGGACCTTAGCTGTCATTCTCCAGCCCTGCTCTACCTTACTTCATCTTTGGTTTTACTGAGGAGACAAGGGAGGCTCAGAGAAGTTGTGCTTCTTGCCATGCCCATGGACAGAGGCAACGACTAAGATAGGGACTGAAAGTCAGACCTCCCTTCCTGCAGCCCTCCTCCCTCTGTGATGTGCTCTTTTCCAAACCATGTCTGGTTCTTCAGGCCTCTGACTCCGTGCTTCATTCCTTTTGTACCAGACTCTCCGACCCCACACCATGGACTGCTCACCTTGGCATGTACGTGCAGGGGAATGCCAAGTTCGTCTCCCCAGTGAGAAGAATTGTGGTCCACGAGTACTATAACAGCCAGACCTTTGATTATGATATTGCCTTGCTACAGCTCAGTGTCGCCTGGCCTGAGACCCTGAAACAGCTCATTCAGCCAATATGCATTCCTCCTGCTGGCCAGAAAGTGCGCAGTGGAGAGAAGTGCTGGGTGACCGGCTGGGGGCGAAGGCACGAAGCAGGTGTGTGTGTCAGTGAACGCCATGCCCTCCTCTCCAGATCATAGTAACTCGTGTTGATGTGGTGCTTTAGGGTTCATGGAGAGGGTTTTTGTATATGATCTCATTGAGCCTTCTAAAAGCTCTGAGAGGTGGGATGGAGGGGAGTATTATAGTTCTTGTTTTATGATGCTTTCCCCTTGCCCCAGAAAGAAGCAGGACCCACTTCTTAAGGGAAGGTCTCTGGGCAAGGGACTGGGTAGATAGTATGGGCTCTTTGCAAACTCAGAGGGGTTTGCTAGTTCCCTTTCATCCAAAAAAACTGACTCATTTTCATAAAAAAGAGAAGGATACTCTGTCATACACACACACACACACACACACACACACACACACACACCTTACTGTGTCAACTCATAGACAGTTGTCTGGAGGATGATGCGACTATGTCTTTCACAAGGGCAACTAACTGGCCAAGTGAATGAGAGTGAGGGCAGAAATCCAGCCTACCCTTAGCTTCCCAGACTGCAGATTCAGGCATAGGGGTTTAAATCAGCCTAGAATGGAGCCACCCAGAGGGGATGCCTTTTTACAATTCTTCCACCCAGAGGGGGCATCTTTTTTCATATGCACAAAGGTCAGACTTTATAGTAGGGAAGTCCCTACGTCTGTCCTGCCAAGGATTTTATGGTCTAGGATTCTAAATACGCAGTAAGGAGAAGAATCCAAAGTTTTAATCCAAAGGTTAGAGCTAATGCTTTCCCTTGATTTCCCAGTCATCTTGGATTCCCTTGCAGTCATTTCCAAGGGCTTAGGACAGATACATTTTCTGTAAGTCTTGAACCTTATCTTGGCCTTTCTTTGACACTCTCTAAAGATTCACTATGGGCAGCTTCTCCAGTGCTAACTGCCTACATTTAGTTATTGAAATCATGAAATTCACCACCTGTTTGGCCCTGCTGAGGGAAGGCAGATCACTGCTCGAACACCTATAACCTATCAGGACTGTGCTCAGGGCTTTAATTACATCATCATATATCACAAGAGGAAAGAGTCCATTCAAACACCATATCATGGGACATTTTCTTTACAAGCATGAGTGTGTGAGTATTTATTTTTCTGAATCATCTTAGCCACAGAGGTTAGAAAAGGAAGTGAAAGAGCTATATCCACAGTGTTATGTTTTCATGGTTCCGAGGATACTCCCATATGTCAGTTAACATGCTCCACTTAAGGGACCTTCCTGACCAGTGAGCACTGGTAATAACTGTTGCTGATTCACAGTCCTAAAGGCAGGCGGCACTTGGTGAAGGAGTACGGCACAGTAGCTCAGATGGTCGAGTGAGACCTTGGGTCTGAATCCTGCTCTGTTACTAGCTATTCTTGTGCTACTGGTTAAGTCCTTTATCCTCTTAAAGTCTCCATTTCTTCATCAGAAGAATGGTTATCATAATAGAATTTACCTAAAAAAAATTGTTATGAGGGTAAAAGGAGAAAATGAATGAATTGTTTAATAAAGTAAATGTAATCATTACTGTGATTTCTACTTCTATGTGTTTTCCAGACAATAAAGGCTCCCCTGTTTTGCAGCAAGCAGAGGTAGAGCTCATTGACCAAACCCTCTGTGTTTCCACCTATGGGATCATCACTTCGAGGATGCTCTGTGCGGGCGTCATGTCAGGCAAGAGAGATGCTTGCAGGGTAAGTCATCTTACGTTTCCCTTGCCTAACATGTTGTACTTTCCATAAATGCCTTCACGTTTAATCTATACAACACTGGGCAATAACTCGGGCAGGGGCCTACCTTCATTCATATATTAATTATAATCCAATAGTCTGAGATCAGGAAAAAGTGATTAAATAGGAATTGGATCTGTAAAACTCATTTTCTAGTCGCCATGTATTTTCCTCCAACAATTAGGGAATGAAGTCAGCATGTATCATTCTGCCATGATTTTCTTATAACCCAAAACTGAAAAACAAAGCAGAACGCACACATGCAGTGTTTTAGGATCACTAGCTATTTCTTAGCAGTGGCCATGTACCTTCTAAAGAAACAGTGTTTTATTTACTTACTCCTTTAACGCATAGGCTGGGGGAAAGGAAAGAGGAGTGGGAGAGGTGACAGGGACACTCATTTTTATGCCTCTGGATAGGCCTCCTGACAGTGGTGAAGTTGAAGGTCACCTTTGGGGGGACATTTCTATGAGCCTCAGATTCCAATGTATGCAGATATCTATTTGATTGCCAGAAAGTGAACAGATGATTTAGAGAATGAGGAGGGCAGGGGAGCTGTTCCCGCATCTTTACATAACCTTAAAAATCATCTTATTATAATACTGTAGTGACTTCTATCTTCTAAGCTCCTATTTTGTGGCAAGAGCTGTACTAGGTCCTTTACATAAATTCATTCAAATTATTCTTTCATCCCCATTTTATAGAAGAGGAAACTGGGGCACAGAGAGCCTAAGTAAATTACCCAAGGTCACACAGCTAGTTGAGCTGGGATTTGAACATTTACCTCTGTAATGCTAAAGCTACTACATTTTGGGTGCTTCCTGCAGCTAGTCGGTTATATAGTCCTGTTCCCCATAGCCACCAGGGTTTAGAGGTTAAATTAGACTTTGTAGAGTTGGTGTGGCAACGGTTAAAATAAAAAGATCCCAGTCTCCTACTAGTTAGAATTCACCTAATCGGGTTTAGAATTGTAAGGGTGACATCCAGGGACACATTCAGAATGCTTTTTTTATCTTTGCCTCTGAGTAAGGTGTAGCTTCAGGTATGCTCCAAAATAAGGAAATAAAAATCCAGATATTATACTTTAAATACTGAGCACAGTAGGAATTCTGTTTAAACATTGAATTATTTCAGCCTTTGCTTTTGGAGTTAAGATGTCAGAAAGGACTCTCAAGTGAGGGTGATTTCTCTGTGATAATTATCAGCCAGTGATCCTTGGGGTTTCATAATTGGACCTGGCCAGCTAAACAGGGTCTCCTTTTCTTTCTTCCTCAGGGCCATGAGCCAACACTAAAGTTGCATGACCTAGAGGTAGAAGTCAACCTACCTTCCAAGATAACCATGCCTCAAAAGGTTCTTGTGAGGATTAAATGACCCAAAACAGTGCTTAGCACATAGCAGCACTAAATAAATGTTAGCTATTATTATTATTACTATTGAGGTTTGTTATTTTTTTGGAGGTATGTGAGAATTGTTTCCTCTACAAGAATCTTCTAATGTCACTCTTGGCCTAAAGAATCTAGTTTCTTATGATGAATGCACCTTTTGATTATAGGAAAAATAATTCTAAAATGACATTAGAAGTTTCACGTTATTTCTTGTTACTTCCCCAAACTGTATAGTAGTTAGCCAAGCAAGAACCTGTCAGAGTAGGCGTTTGCTCACAATTCATTAGACACCTTAATGCAAAATTGATGATCACGGGACAAATGTGCTTTTTACTTACATTATCTTCTTGTGTAGGGAGATTCGGGTGGACCTTTGTCCTGTCGAAGAAAAAGTGATGGAAAATGGATTTTGACTGGCATTGTTAGCTGGGGACATGGATGTGGAAGACCAAACTTTCCTGGTGTTTATACAAGGGTGTCAAACTTTGTTCCCTGGATTCATAAATATGTCCCTTCTCTTTTGTAATTGTGCAAGTTTGATTTTTGACTGTGTTTTATGTGATAGATTCTTTTAAAAAGAATGCAATAATTATCAGTAAAATGAGATAATTTTTTTCTTCTGGAACTCTCAGATTGCATACATTTGGTATTGAAAGCCAGAAAGATTAATATGTATTTTATTCCCTGAAAAATTGCCTCAAGGATAGAGCTGTATTCATTCTTAAGTGTCAAAGGGCCATTGATTCAGGAATGGAAGAAAACTAATGTCATGAACCAAATCTCTAAAATAAGATAAAAAGTGGGTGAGACGCTCAAGAATCCATACCTTACTTTATGTTCCTATTCAAGGGCAGATATTTATAAGGATCCAGGCAAAACTGATTTATTGAAATAAGTTCCATTAAAATACCATGCCAGATCTTCAGTGTTCTAATGAAATTAAATGCATAAAAATGACTCCTTCACGAAAGCAAACAAAGCTAAACTCAGTTATTGACAGAGGAAGTACCTATATTTTCCTTATTTTCCAATCCAATTTGTCTAACCATATCACAGGACTTTTCTTCAGCTGTAACATGGTAACATTGTGTACAGAGAAACCATCAAACAACTAACAAAACTTATTTGTCAATTGCTAATTAGTAATCTTCACTAAAATGATAGAATGAAACATTGTGGTAGTTGGATTGAAAGCACTTACAGGGGATTTAAGAAAATTGTGGCAATGCTGGTCAGCAGTTGAAAGACAAAGGAATTTTTGGATGACTGTTTTTTTGTTTTGTTTTGTTTTGCGGTACCCGGGTCTCTCACTGTTGTGGCCTCTCCCGTTGCGGAGCACAGGCTCCAGACACGCAGGCTCAGCGACCATGGCTCACGGGCCCAGCCGCTCCGCGGCATGTGGGATCTTCCCGGACCGGGGCATGAACCCGTGTCCCCTGCATCAGCAGGCAGACTCTCAACCACTGTGCCACCAGGGAAGCCCTGGATGACTGTTTTGCAAGTGAAAATTTTCAGAATATTATCATCTGACTTCTGATCCCTTTATAAAACTCCAATAGCCAAAACTTTCTTTTATTATCAGAGCCATGCAATACCTAGCATAGTTGTAAACCTATAGTACATGCTCAATACATCATAGTTATTGATTTATTTTGTTTTGATTTGGAGTGTTTCACACATAATCTCAGAATAAACTTTTCATTAATAGAGGCTGTACTTAACAATATCACCAAGTAGGTAAAAACAGCAGAAAGGAGAAGAATGATATTATTTTTTTCCCTGGGACAAAGTTAAAGAAAGTAATAGCAATGTTATTTTTAAGTAGGATCCAAAATAATGAAACTGGATTTTATAGGACCTCGGAAAATCTTAATGTAACAGCAAAAGAAGAGAGGGTAAAAGGTGTCATAACCCAGATCAGATAGTAAGACTGAAACCTGGATATGATTTCCCTGAGATAGTGAATGTTTTCCATTTCACAAAACATATTTTGATTTGCTAAAAGACTGTTTCCTTCAGATAAAGGAAGAATGTTTTAATGATACACCTCTGAATAGGTCCCTGAGGATTCAGTAAACTGGCTGTGGCATAGTACAATTCAGCGGGCCAAGTGTTCTCCTTAATCCACAAAGGGAGCTTTAGCTACTGAACCCATGGCATAGAAGAACAAATTAGGCTGACAGTTCTTAAAACCCAGGTTTATTTTGCCTGGTTTTGCTGTGACTTAGGTACACGGTGAATTGTACTTTTTACTTATGGTGATTTCTAAGGAGATTTGCTATTCAACAAAATACCTCACAACTTTGCATAAGTTTGTGATCTCAGTTAGGAGATGGAGGATGGCTAGCATGATCTGTCAGATTCATCAGAGGGAGTTTTCAAACCACGCATACATGCTACCATTCTAAGCACTTGCTGGTGCTAATGTGAGTGTACCGTGTTCCTCATCAGTGCAGACATGGGGAAAAGGTTGAGAAACACCAGTTTAACTTACTTGGCTACTTCACGCCAAGATGCCTTTAGAACCTGAATGATGTAGGGATATCGACTTTATTTTTGCAAAGGTGTGAGTAGAGGCAAATTCCAAGACTGGTTTAGTTAACAGAGTGGAATGGTCAAAGACAAAGACAGGAGCATTTTCATGTGCTAGACTATTGGGGAGAATTTGTAGGGACTCACCCTTCACAGTGCCTGGAAAACTGCAAAATGAAATACCACAAGCCAACCAACTATTTCTCATTTGTTTTCTGCTTGATTATCCTGAGTGGCTGATCCAATTGCTCTAACTGCTGATGTTCAGCATAGTACTGCTTGCCATCTGTCAACATATGGGTACAAAATGTGGTGTTTTTGTTTGTTTGTTTTTGTGGTACGCCGGCCTCTCACTGTTGTGGCCTCTCCCGTTGCGGAGCACAGGCTCCGGACGCACAGGCTCAGCGGCCATGGCTCACGTGCCCAGCCGCTCCGCGGCACATGGGATCTTCCCGGACTAGGGCACGAACCCGTGTTCCCTGCATTGGCAGGCGGACTCTCAACCACTGCGCCACCAGGGAAGCCCCCAAAATGTGGTGTTTTGAAGAGGCATAGATCTATTTGAAGCTAATGAGATGCTTTGGTGACCTCACTTTAATGATGTTACTTTATTTTTTGTTTTATATGATAACCATTTAGGAAATTATTTGCTCTTAAAGGAGATGAAGAAAGAAGAGCAAGTACTATGACAAGAAAAGCAAAATTGAAAATCTTATACTGGTCAGCAAGTCTTGGCAAGAAATACGTTCGAATTTTTTAATGTTATTTACATCTGACCCCCTTGAACGAACTAAAGTACTTGACTCAATAATAATTTTTAGATTATATTAAAAAGAACTATTTGTGCAAGAACAGTATACTTTTAAAAGCACATTTAAAGAACTATTTATGAAAGAACAATATCCTTTAAAAAGCTACCCCTATAGCAGACAGTTTTGAAGAAAATGCAAGAAGAAATCTAGATAGAATTTGATTCCTCATTCACAAATCCTAAACTTCAACAAGAATTATTTAATCTAAACCTGGTTCTACCTCCGGGGAGAAACACTTCTTTCTAACTCATCTGAATCTTCAGTTTAGAGTCAGACTGGCAGGATAAAAAAAGCCCTCAAGTAGAAGTTGGTACATTCACCTACATTCTAGGTCAGCTGTCTGGAGATGAAGAAATCTGTGGTTATCAGAAATCAGGAACAGGTTGCAAATAAGAATTTAAGTAGTTCAGGCAATATGGGGAGGTGTGAGCAAGTGTCAGCAATCCAGAAAATGTGACAAGACAGGAACACAAATCAATATCAAAAGAAAGTATATTGGGGCTTCCCTGGTGGCGCAGTGGTTGAGAGTCCGCCTGCCAATGCAGGGAACACGGGTTCGTGCCCCGGTCCGGGAAGGTCCCACATGTCACGGAGCGGCTGTGCCTGTGAGCCATGGCCGCTGAGCCTGTGCGTCCGGAGCCTGTGCTCCGCAACGAGAGAGGCCACAACAGTGAGGGGCCCGCGTACCACAAAAAAAAAAAAAAAAAAAAAAAGAAAGTATATTGAATCAAACGTTATTGCTGGGTGCAAAGAGTTTGGGGTAGGTGGGTATTAGTTACAGAGATACTCATAGTTATGGAAAGGAAAGGAATATTTACTGCGATTCTGCTTTTGCCAGGCACAGGAATAAATGCTTTTCTTTAATTACCTCATTTAATCCTCCTAACTCTACTGGGTAGGAATCATTTTATAAGGAGGAAAGAAGCTCATAGACTTTAAACAACTTGCCTAAGAACACACAGTTAGTGAGGGTTTAAATTTGATTTTAATTCTTCTTGTCTTCAAAACCTATACTACCATAGGGATGTCAACAGTGTACAAGGGCTAGTCTTATGAAATTCTGGAAATGCATTCGAGTCTAGATAAGAGAATTAATAAACCTCGCCTTGTGGTACTCAGAAGACATTGAGAGATGTGGTGTAGAATATGTTTGTGACAGGAAACAGTAGCTTTCTGGTTCTCTGGGAGAGTGAAGGAGATTTTAGACATCTGTTCATGGAGAAACCAGGCTTGGAAGATAGCTACAGTCCATCCTACACAACAGAGGGAATCTCCCACTGAGAATGAGCTCCTGCAGTCAAATGAGGAAATTATGGGAAAGGTGGTCTGGGGCTGGGTAAGGATAGGAGTCAGGGTTAGAGAGGTTTTAATGGTTCTAGTCAGGGTCTAAGGCCCTGGGTCTAGCAAGCTGTCATTACCGAGAATATTCAAATTAATCAACATTTACAGAGGGCACTGTGCTGGATACAGAGCGCAGTACTGGGAACATAGATACCTCGAGGAGATTAAACAACTGGTGGAGGCAGACAAGGAAAAAAAAATTCCTGCTTATATTCCATTTTAGCCATTCTGGCCTCTTTACTGATTCTCAGACAGTAAAAGTCAGACAGATTCCAGTCTCAGGACCTTTGTTCTAGAGTTCCTTCTTCTTTCAGAAATCTGCAGAGCTAATTCCTTGCCATCTTCAACTCTTTGCTCAAATTTCACTTTCCTAATGAGGCCTAAGTTGGTCACCTTATTTATAATCGCAACTCCCAACTGCACCGCTCAGCTCTCCAACCTCCCATACTCTTCTTTACCTTTTTTTTTTTTCCCCATAGCGTGCACCACCTCCTAATATTCTAAAAACATTATTTAAGTTTACTCCCCCTTAATAAATATTAGTTTCACAATGGCAGTGATTGTGTTTTATTTAGCTATCTCTTCAGATACATCTCAAGCACCAAGAAGAATGCCTGACACAGCAAGAATTCCGCACTACTTGTTGAATTAAATTAGACTGAATATGTGACATGGTTAGCATAGGAACAACGTGTATGGGTAGCAGAGAAGAGTGTGGATAACTTTTGGTGGAGGAAGGGAATCAGAGAAGGTTTATTGGGAAAAGTGTGTTTCAGCTTGGATTTAAAGATGAAGGGGAGCTGTCCATACAGAAGGTGGGCTGGAGTGGAAGGAAAAGCATTTCAAGCAGAGGGAGCATCATATACAAAGACGTGGGGAGTGGCAACAGAAAGGGAAAGGGAAGGGCCAGCCAGGAAGAGGAATCTGGTCAGACCAGAGGAGTCTACTGACCACTGAATGTCTGAGAAGGAAGACTAGAAGTTAGTTATTGCAAGGAAAGGTATACATGCAGGTTCCTCTCTCTTTTCACCTCTGATTCATTCTCTGCTCTTAGCCTGGGAGGCTGACCCCCAACCTCCATCACCAGTTTCCAGTGGGAGTTAATGGGCAAAACCCTGGCAGGTGGAGACAAAGATCAGAGAATGTTTCCTCTCTGCTGGACTGTAGTCCTGGCAGTGGCTGCAAATTTTTGTGACTACAGATCCTATCAAGAGGGCCCAACTGATGGTTCTAGTTTTTAATCAAGCTCTAGTCCCTTTTAAGCCTCAGGGTACGGAGGGCTTTCTGCTGTTGCTAGTCCTTGGGTGCCTTGGTGCCCCTTCTTGGTTCCCTTAACCCTTGCTGCTTCATCAGAAAGCCTCTTACAAAATCCCAGCTGAGAATGCAGACTGAGTCCTGCCTTTTAGGGCAGAGAAAGCAGAAGTCAGTGCCGGCCAGCAGCTGAGTGGCTGCAGTTAGCACGACCCCAGCCAGCAGGCAGATGGAGTCCAGAGTCCAGATGAGCTGGCAGCAGGCAAGAGACAACTAGAGACCCGATATCTAGGCAGTGTCTGAACAGTAGGCATCGAGGGTGCTGGATTTTTGGACACAAGTCGACATCTTCTGAAATGGAGCTGATTTATATGTGCCAGGTCCAGGTCTCAAACTCATCTCAGTATGTATGTTTGTTGGGGGCAGGGAAGAAGTAGGGAAGCAAGCCAGCTCTGAGCAGAAGCTTGAGGGCATCAGCACACCCTGCAGAGCAAACATAATTTCAGGCTCTCAAGACCAGAAGTTCTGAACTATGGACTGTGGATTGTGTGTGGGTGCATATACTTTTTCCTCAGGTTGTGTGTGTGTGTGTGTGTGTGTGTGTGTGTGTGTGTGGTGGTGGTGGTGATGGTGGTGGGGTATCTGTGACTCCTCTTCCCAAAAGTAGATAATAGCCAACGTTTATGAATGTTTGCTATATGTCTGAGTGCTCTGCTGACATCAACTCTATGAATCGGGCAACAACTCCCTTGGGGGGGTACTAACATTATGTCAGCTTTCCAGATGAGGAAACTGGGCACAGAAAGATGAAAGTCCAAGGTCTCACAGGTAGGAACGCTGTGAGAGGGGATTAGTCTGGGCAGCCTGGTTCCTGAGCCTGCTGTTCCCTCCACCACTCATTGCGCTGTCTTTGCCTGACGCTGGACTCGTAAGAGGAAGGATTGTATTCCTATTATGCACCTTCATTGGCTCAGAACCTCGCACGATGCCTGGCACGCAGGAGATAGTTATATGTTCATAGTTATATGTTGATTAAATGAATGAAATTTTGCTAGACAGCGAAAACTGGGGCAAGCCCGTGCAACAGACAGCTCCTCGAGGAGGGTGGAATGTCCATCCATGCCACAGCCCGACGCCCAATCAGGCCCTCGGCTCAGCTTCTGCTTCGTATATGTACAAATAGCACAAGGCAGAGCAAGCAGCGCCCTGAACAAACCAGAAAAACAGCCCTCTTCCGCTGTGTTCCGGAGCTCACAGCAGGCCAAGGCTGCGGCACCTGGCGGGACCTCGGGGCGCTTCCCGGGGTCAAAGCCCGCCTCCAGCCCCCCACGCCCCACCAGGCCACGCCCACCGCCCGAGGGCTCCCCGCCCCGCCCACCGGGGGCGTAGGGCAAGCCAAGCTCCAGGCCACTTTGCACCCTCGGGTGTATGCGTCCTGCTTCCTGGCGGGCTGTTTAATCCTCCTCTCCCCGTCCATGGAGGGGGCCGGGCCCCCATCGCCAGGAGATGAGCTGGAGCTCTCGGTGATCCAGGGGCAGCCAGACGAGCAGACGCCTCTCAGTGGAGCCGTCCAGGGCATCTTTCCTCTGGAGGAGGAGCCCTGCCCAGTTCAGGTAAGGTCGTCTTCGCTCTGGCGGCGTTATCCGACGGGCTCTGAGCCAGGCTGCCGGCCAGGACCCGGGCCTGGCACCGCACAGTTTCCGGTTTCCAGCCAGCTCTCTGGGCGCAGCAGACCCCAAGCGCCGGTGGTGCGCGCTGGAATATTCTGAATGGAGCAGACACAACAATGCCCTCCACCTTGAGCCTGCCCGAGGCCCCTCGGATCCCTCCGGCTCCAAGGAACTTGAGGAATCTTATCCCGGAGGTGTGCGGCTCCTCTCTTCTGAGAGAGAATCCCCAGAGGTAGAGGTGGTTTTAAAAAGTTCATTAACTTTTAATTTGGTTTTTCTTTTTCCAGTAGGGAGAATCAGCGATAACTGGTGTCTCCTTTTCTTGAGAATTCTTTGTCTTCCTTTCCTATACGACCTTGCTACTCGCCCTCACCCTCCACCCTCCCCCAGCCTTCACCCACCGCCCACCATCCCCCATCCCGGCTCGCCATCCCCTGGGTCTACACTTTTTGTCTTCTCTCAGTCTGGCCATTTGATTTCACAGGAAGAGATGTAGGAGAGAAGGGAGAAAAGAGCAAGTACAGAGGCCTGCGGGTGAACTTGCCCTGCTCAACTAAGGGAAATAATTTCCAAGTTCTTGTCTCAAAGAACTAGACTGCCTCATTTGCTTTGGCCTCATCTCAGTTTCTAAGTAAGTCCCTGGTGATGTTTAGGCTGAACTCTTCTGATTCAGCTCTAACAGGGGCAGGAAAATTATTCATTCTGATCAAATGCTTGTAACACAGGAGAGACTTTGAATTCTACCTTCTGATTAACCCTTCTAACTGGCTTGATGTTTACTTGTTATATGGAACTCCACATATATACACATATGGTTCCAACCTGATTTTTCTAGGGCCCTCTCCTCTACTGCCATCCCTTTGGCAGCTCAACTGTTGATTTCGGGGATAAGCAGGAAATTCAGAAGTTGAAAGCATTGCTTTTGCTTCCTCCTTGATTCCTAGTAATACTGTAAAGTCTGCTTTTATAGGTACCCTGGAGAGTAATTTGCTACCTTATATTTGAATGAAAGATCAATACCATAGAAAAATGAAAGTTGGAGGAAGATGATTTGATCTCTCTGCAAGTGGCTGCAACTGTGGACTTACTGTATGGATCCTCCAAGGCAATGTCTAGGAATGGGAATTGGGAGTACTTGCCTCATGTCAGATAGACCCAGGACACCCCACGGACTCCATGGTTTGGAACTGAATCCAGAGATCTGAATTCTGGTGACAACTTCCCCATTAAAAGGTGTGTCCCAAGGCAAGGCACTAAGGTCTATGTTTTCCCAGCTGTCAACTGGTGGTAATGTAATGTGACCAACCAGTCTTCTTTGTGAGGCCTGGGAATGCATGTTGAATACAGTGGAGGAGTAGACTGTGCAGGACACATACAGGGTGTCCGTATTTATTATCATTTAACCTACCTGGTAGAGATTGCTTTTTCATGTTTTAGTTACTTCCTTGTTAGCCAGGTGTATACAGATATCTGAGACTTCCTTGTGAACTAGCTTTCTTTGTAGGAAATACAAAGCTGTGTAGGAAATAGGAAAGCTGTGTGAGGGACAGAATGGCGTGAAGATGAAGGGTTACATCAGCACTTGGAGAACATTCTAGAAATGCTTGAAGAGGAATAATTTTTAAAAAGAGGAAAAAAAAATCCTCATCTAATGTGTTAATCATTCTCTCGTTCCATAGAATCAGCTGAAGTGTATTTTAAATTGAAAAGTCAACTAATGTAGCCACAAGCACAAGATCCAGACTCTTAAGACTTTTGTGTGTAGGTCTCTTTAAACTGTATTTTAAGATTTCCAATTTTGAAATGTAGCATTAAGTCCATGTGTTTTTATTAAACATATGTTTTGTACCTATCATGTGCCAAACACTTCTGCTACATAAATGCATTTAATGAGCACAAAAAACTTCAGAGGAAGGGGGTGGCATTCTGATTTGACAGAAGAAGAAACTGAGTGAAGAACTTGAGTCGCAGGCGGAGTTACCTAAATACTCAAGTTCACCCAGTGGTGGCTCTGAGATTGAACTCAGGCTGTTTTTCAAACCTATGCTGCTTTTGTTGATTTATTTTATATGTCTATATATATGTACATAATTTGAATATATAAATATATATAACATATTTATTTATGTATAATTGCCTGTTATATATTATTACTAATTTCTGTACGTTATGGAACGTAGGTGAAATATGAGGAATTGAGTAGCGTATCTGGCATGATGAGGGAGATGTAAGCAGACGGGTAGATGCGTGACGAGCAGGGAACAGTTTGAGAATCATCGGGAAGAAGACATCCCATATCATGGGTATCTTCCTACTTGGAAGGGCTAATCTGGGAGGGTATTCAAAGGCAGTAGAAAGAACTTTCTGTTTCTTAATTTGGGTTTGGGGCTTGAGGGAAAAGGATTGTAAGCCATTGAACTTCACTTTGCCTGCCATCACTGTAAACATGGCAATGTAGTTGGGTCAAAACTGGAAAAGGCATTAGGGATAATTGAGTAAGACTACTTTTCTTTTATGGCTCATTTCACGGACTCTGACCTCATTTTTCAGGTAGAAGTCCCAGAGGCATTTTAAGGGATGGCAGCATCATTTTAATAATAGCAATAATAATCCATGGGTAGTTTTGAGGCAGGCACTACATATATGAATGGGCTAGCTAAAAATTAGCCCATTGACATGTGTTGTTCAGAATTTTGGACAAGAATCAGCTGGCTCTTTTGTGCTTGAGTCAACAAGTGGATTAAATCCCACAATGAAGATTACATAATATAGATTTTACTGTGTGCTAAGAAAAATTTCCCCTGATCTATATAATAGCTTTTCCTAATTGAGCCAAAGAGAAGAAAAGCTTTTTGTATCCAAGAGATACGTAGCCCTGCCATTGTTTCAGGACCTTATGTCATGTATTTGGACCTTATTTGAAGAGGGATGTGAATATATCTGGGGGAATAGTCAGAGGAAAGTCACAGAAATTCTTGGGCCATATGCTGCCATCATAGAGTGTGAGATGCAGTTTGTAAAAATCTTCAGAAGCCACTCTGGAGAAGAACCTGCCTGTGGCCTCTCCTCATGACCTAGAATTTGGGCAAGAAATGCTAAAGAAGGCAGGGAAGGAGGCATTGTGTTTCCATGACCCAGTGTGCATGGGTAGCGTGTATCTGCTGGATCAGAGGCTCTCTCAAGGCAGGGTGGCCTCTCCTGGGGGCACTTCGAAACACTAGAATTCCTGTGTTGATTCTAGCGTGCAGACCGCTGAGAAGCGCTGTACTCTGTTGATGGGTTGGGTGTGTCTGGCAGACCATTTTACGATGACTTAAAATATGTGAAGATCAGTCATTCAAAGGATAGTGGTCTCTGGCTTCGGGCTGACGGCAGGAGAAGGGGCCAGCCTGTAGGATGGCAGTGATGGGCTGGACAGGAAGAGGCATTTCCTACAGAGGAGGGCTATATAATTCTGAGCTGAGTTCCCCCAGGAAGTCAGAACATTGGTCTCCTCACACCACCAGCGTATCCTAGTTTGTGGTCTCTAAGGGATAGCATAGGCGAAGGCACAAAGGGCCAAAGAGGTGCATTGACCCTCATTCATGGGCTCATTTGAGACTCCAGACCATTTCATTTTGTGCTAATATTTATGGTTCCTGCTGTGTCTTGTACAAGGACTGAAAATGGCATGTGTCTCAGGAGCTCTGTAAATAGGAAGATATGTTTCTGTCCCCTGAGAAGTTCAAGGCTTCTTGTACTGGGACTCCTCTTTCTTATGTGCCTTGTTGAGCCACTAGCTTTGGTGACCTTGGAGCAATGCTCAGTCTGTGGGTAGGGGTGAGCGGTGGTGCCATCCCTGGACTCCACACCCACTTACCTCAGGAGGGTTTCCCTCTGTCCAGATATTGACGGGGCCTTTACTGCACCCCTCATACCCCACCCGAAGGGCCAGTGCATGCAGGGGCTCCAAAGTGTGACCTCTACTCTAGAGCTTCTCAAAGTGCATTCTCAAAATTTTGGGCTCCCACTATAATTAAGCAACACACATTTATTAAGTGCCTGTTACTTGTATGAGGCAGAGGTATGGGATATAAGAGTGGGGAATTTTAAGAGCCACCCTTCCTTCTATGTGGTTTCACTTTCCCTAGGAAGATAGGCCAGTATCTGTTTATATTCGGACCTGAAACCAGACAAGACAGGCAGTGGCAGCGGCAGACGAGCTGTGTGTACTGGGAGATCTCTCCACGGGTGGGCTGGTAGGGAGGCCTCCACGAAAGGAGAGATTTGACCAGGTTCCTGAAGAGCAGGGAGGCTCCAGACCAGGGGTCCACCTCTCGTAAAGCAGCTGATTTACCTTGGGAAGTCTACATTGACAAACTGGGTCTGCTCGCACCTTCCCTGCAGTCTGATCCCCTGGGTCCGGGTAGGGCCTAGGTGTTGTTTAAATTCCCCTTCACGTGATTCTGATATGCAGGCTTGGACCCTCTCATCGAGAAAGATTAAACTGTAGTCCTTACGTGGACAGTTTCTTTTTCTGATAGCTGCCACTAAAATCACGACAGAAGAGAAAGTTAACGAGGCACGGATTCAGGAAGTGCCTGCTGCCGCTTGGTGAGGCAGGTGAATACTCCACGTAACCACTGGCTCCTGTGTGTTGAGAACCAGTGTCAAGTGCGCTCAGGGGCTCCGAAGTGTGACCTCCACTCTACCCTTGTTTAGCAAGTGCTTCGTGTGCGTGATCTCTAGTTTTTATAACAGCCCCGTGAGCTAGATTTATTACTTATGTGTTTTACGGGTGAGGACCTTGGGGCTGGTGAGTTTCAGTAAGGGGTTTGCTGATAGACACCCTGCCTATAAGTGGTATAGCTGGGATTGGGATCCTGATACAGAAACACATTTTTTCCGCATCATATTCCATTGTTTCCCATGGTCTCCACGTAGGAAGTAGGAGGAGAGGAATGGGACCTTTTAGGGGCAGGTGGCAGTACTGAGAGTGGAGGTGGCCGGGCGCACTTATAACCTGGAGCCCCACACAGTGCCTGGGGGACGCTGTAGACCAATGGGAGAGCGAGTGAGTGGGGCAGTGTCACGCAGCAGGGGTTAGTCCTGGCTAATCTCTCCCAACTGCATCTTTGAAATGGGTTAATACCTCCCTTGCAGGGCTGTTCAGATGAAGTGAAACGGTGTTGGTGTTCAGTAGACCAGAGCGGTTGAAATTATTTACTTTAACCCCACCCTCTGCCTCACTACACACATTGCAGCTTATTTTCTGGTATCTCTCCCGTCCTTGTCCTCCCTTTCATTCCCTTTCCAGGCCCTTATTACATAGAGTCTGGGCCCCAGCAGAAGGTTCTCTTGGTCTAAACTATACATCATTCTCTTAATCTTCTCCTCAGCTTTTGTGTGCCAAAAACCTTCAACGAGTTCCCAGTACACGCCAATTTAAGTCCAAACTGCTCTGGCAGCATTTAAGACCCTCTCAGATATGCTTCAACCTTTCACTCCCTCTAATCTTAACTCTCATTACTTGCCTCTGAAACCGACATTCCTATCAGATGCATCTCTTGGCCAATTTCACTGTGAGTCCACACGGAGGATATTCTTTCCCGGGTTTGCAATGCCTTTCTCTGTCCATCCTTCAAAATCCTGCCTGTCCTTCCCACCTCAGAGTCCCCAGAGCATTTTCTTGCTAACTTCTTTGTGAGGTTCCATTTCTGTCCTTCTGTAAACTTGACTCAGTAGGGTGGAGCCCCTCGGGGTCAGGATCCTGCTGCCTTCATTTCAGTGTCATTGGCCCATAGCGAGTATTAAAAAATGTTTGTTGAAACCAAATGCCTGCCTCTAAGTCTCCCTCTGCTTTCCAGGCTGACAAGGAAAGCCCTTGGAACACCTGTAATAAGAACTTGGTTGGAAAGTGCAAACTGTGGATGGTCCTCGCCTCTGTTTTCCTAGGTCTTGTTATAGTCATCATCATAAGCTTATGTCTGATTGGAGGTAAGAGATTTTAAACATGACTAAATTGATGCATTTTGAGAACTCAGGTGATGCTTATGACACTTAAACGCTGAAATCAAAGACGTACTCACTGCTACTTCATCGTTTATAATATGAATTTAAAGCTGGTTTGCGATATGTTGAATAGATGGGAGGTATACATGATTTTTGCTTTTCTTTTCTTTTTTGTGTGTTTTATAAACTCTGGAAAAAGTATGGGGGTCATTGTTTTACTTTAAACTCTACCCATTGGATGTTGAAGATTTCTTAAATTTTTAATTTCCATAAACACTATGTTTTATTGTATCTTACCCATGCATGTTTGAAAAGTTTTAAAAATAATTTGTTTAGTCAAGATAATTATTGTAAAAAGGTAATTATTGTATAACGATAACTTTATCTGATATACCTAGTATATTATTGTAATGGTAAAATGATGAATAATGTATTTGGAAGCATTTAAAAAACTTTATAGAACCATGTATCTGTAAGCTGTCATTATTTTAACTTATTTTAGAAATCACTGTTATATTTGTGTCGTATGTGGTACAAAACAAAAACTCACATGGTGCTACATATATATTTTACATGCATTATCTCATTTTATTTTTTATTATGAATATGAACATAGTACATGTTCAGTTACCCATAAAGCCCATCCACATTATTAATATTTTGTTATATTTTTCTCTAGTCTTTTTCTTACTTGCATTTTAAAAATAATTTGCGATCAGATTGTTTTTTATCACCCTGTGGCTCACCTTTAGGATTTTAATGTTACATTGAGATCATTTTGCCAATTCATTAAAAATTATTTGTGAACATTTTTTTTTTATAACTGCATGATGTACTCTTCCACATTTTTTTTTTTTTTTTGCGGTACGCGGGCCTCTCACTGCTGTGGCCTCTCCCGTTGCGGAGCACAGGCTCCGGACACGCAGGCTCAGTGGCCATGGCTCACGGGCCCAGCCGCTCCACGGCATGTGGGATCCTCCCTGACCGGGGCACGAACCTGTGTCCCCTGCAGGCGGACTCTCAACCACTGCGCCACCAGGGAAGCCCTCCCACATCTTTTTAAAACCTTTTAGGTAGTTGCTAATTTTTTTATGATTATCAGTATTAAGGTTTTTATGATGCATAAATATAGCACACACCCCCACCCCCAGTGGGCAATATTTCAATTTCAAAATAGGAAAAAAGAAAAGTGCCTTCATTTCTATGTGTGGGTGATTGTAGGGTACAGGGGTGTGAGTGGGGCTCTTCTGGAACCGGGATACTTGTGAGGGTGATCCGATCACCACAAGATAAGGGTTGAGCTGGACTCTCCATAGCAAACCAAGTTACAGGATGAGAGCAAGCATGGCAGCCCCTGAGTTTCTCCAGAGGGGGCCCTGGGAATTCTCCTAAGGAACTGCATTTGCCATTCACCTCCTGTTCCTCCTTGTCCCAACCCTTTCGTCTCCTGTCTCAAAGTTTTACAGTACCTGAAGAAACAGGAAAACTCTGATGGGGTGTGCCAACCTCTAGCATGTGAGCTTCCCAGGCAGGCAGCATGTTTGCTTAGTTACTTAAGGCAGTGTTGAGGTGGAATGGCTGTGTCTTTGAGGCCAGAGGCTGGTCCTGAGGCAGGGAGAAGTTGATAAGAGGTGCTGCCCCTGCTTCATCACACTGAGGACAATCGCTTTGGTATGAGTGTTGATACTCCCTCTTCCCATCATCTCCCACATGTGGATATTGAAACTGAAATTGAGTCACACAGCCTTGTCCTATCACAACCAGCCAGTGCTGTCCTAAAAGTTGGCTGAACCATCGGCTGGCATCTGGGGCCTATAACAGGATGATGCCACAGATTTGGTTGGTTTGATATTGAGGATTCTAAAGCTCAAGACCCAGGGATTTCCCTGGTGTCCATTAGTTAAGACTCCATGCTTCCACTGCAGGGGGCACGGGTTTGATCCCTGGTTGGGGAACTAAGATCCTGCAAGCTGATTGGCCAAAAAAAAAAAAAAAAAAAAAAAAAAAAAACAACTCAAGATCCAAGAGCTGTCTTCCATTTTCATTCTCAGAAAGTCATTTGACCTCTTCAGATCACGAAGAGCAACCTGCAGAAGAAGGGATTCCATTTTCCTCCAGTTTCTCAGGGGGACGTGAGAGTTCACAGGATTAGATTCAGGGAAGTTTTTTAACACTTGTGGTGCAAACTTTGTTTTCAGTTTGGTTATAAAATTGTGTTTAAAATATGTTAATGCCATAAGAGAGATTTTCAAACTTTTACTTTTTTTAAATCAGGGAAATACTTTTATTTTACTTGGCATCTCAACTTTCAAGAGTTTGGGCTTGTGGGGAGGGTCATAGTAGGCAGTGGTGGGTTTAATGGATAAAAAGGAGCAGGGACAGGACTCCCTCCATGACAGTCCCAGCCTCACCCAGAGCAGCTCCGCGGGCACTTCTGGGATGACAGTCTGCAAAAATCAGCCATTGTCCAATTGTCAAGCCCGTTGATATGAATCGAGTATTGGTAGAACTTCTGGGCGCTGTGTAGAAAATGCTGCTCTCTGGGAAAAGGGCAGGTGGGAGAGTCGAAGGCTGTGCATTCATTAATGAATGTGGGAGGGGCGATATGTGGGTAGGGGAGAAAGAAATCCAGACTATTAGGTATATTGTACAGCACGGGGAATATGACCAGTATTTTACAATGACTGTAAATGGAGTATAACCTTTAAAAATTGTGAATCGCTACATTGTACACCTGTAACTTATATAACATTGTACAGCAACCATACTTCAATTAGAAAAAAAAGAATGAGTGTACATTCTTTAAGAAGTGATGCTGTCTGGCTCATTAAGAAGTGAAGTTTCTCAGCACCTCCATTTGCCATTCCCC
This sequence comes from Neophocaena asiaeorientalis asiaeorientalis, assembly GCF_003031525.2. Taxonomy (NCBI): domain Eukaryota; kingdom Metazoa; phylum Chordata; class Mammalia; order Artiodactyla; family Phocoenidae; genus Neophocaena; species Neophocaena asiaeorientalis. Next base: position 2,921,671 of record NW_020185333.1, on the reverse strand, counting down.
TCCTCCTTCCCTTTCTCCCAACTCCTTACTCTCCTGTCTCGGGGCTCTGTAGTCTCCAGACTGAGGCTCAGAGGTCGAGGTGATAATAAATGTGGAGCTGGAGTGGACCCAGAGGGTACACTAAATACATCCCAGTACAGAAAGATATCCCATTTGGGGAGGGGCCAGTAGGGTACCAGAATGAGGTGCCCAGTGGGGAGCTGTAGCTTGTCACTGACATTGATAGGAATGGCCATGATGTGGTGATAATACAAGCAGACCAACCTGTGGTCAGGTTTATTATTATTAATTCTCTACAGACTGTGCACCCCTTCTTGCCTGCACCTGGAGTGGGCTCTCTCCCGACTGTGCCCATGGTACACCACTGAAGTGATGGCAAATTCAGGATCACGGCTCGGCTTAAGGCATTGAGCCTGGGCTGTGTCCACAGTGTGGAGGAGAGGCTAGCACTCCACCAGGCTCACAAGAGACAATGAAACCTTCTTAAATTGGACAATTTAGGGTTGGCGGAGGGACGCGGGCAGAGCTCAGGGAATCCTTCCCGTTAAATCTAGAGGCCTGGTTTTGTCCCAGATCTTTAGGAAAAAAGTATTAATGGATTTTCTCTTTCTCCCTAAGGAATTATAAATTCCTTTGTGTGAAGGGTAAAGGAAAAAAAAAAAGTTTTCCTCTCTCTCAAAGTCATTTCCTATCTGGATAATTTGGAGAATCAGATAAACATCCTCAAGGATTCTGCTTTCTTTACTAATTTGTCCGAACAGTGACAGGAGAGACCCTAGGAATGCCTTAACTGGTGAAACCTTTCCTTGGTTTGGGCAAAATATTTTAAATGTTACAGAAACCAAACTGTGACAAGTAGGTGGATGGTTAGAAATATGAGTTAAAGGTGACCAGTTTTAACAGTCTAGGAGCCCTTATGTGATGTCCCCCAGCTCTCTTACCATACGGGCTTTTCTATGAGTAGGGGAGGCTCTGGTACTGAGATGCAGGCAGGGACTTCCTATGTGATGCTGTATTGGATGGGTTTGTTTTGCCTTGAGTTGGGAATAAGAATCACATCTTATGACATCACATGGTCCTGGCAGACAAGCAAGTTGCACCGGTTGCTCCCTGGTATAGGGTGACTCATGGGAAAATCCTAGTCAGACAGCAAGCCCAGTATCTTGAAATTTCTTTGCATTTTCACCTGCTTCTCTTTCCCTCACATCTCATATGTTCTCCTGTCTTCCCAAGACTGACCTCTTCACCTGTGCTCTCCATAGAATCCTCTCCAGCTTCTTCTGACCCGTGGACCTTCAGATAGCGCCCTTTCTTTCTAAGCATCCTCTAGGGCCTCTTCAAATGTGCTCACATCGTCTCTCCTTCAGAGCAGTCTTCCATCAGCATCTTGCTACTTCATTTATATATTTGTCTCTCCCTCTTTTTTCACTGGCAGACTTCTAGAAAGAGAGGTCTGTGATCTTATCTCCTGCTCACTCCTAAACCACTGTATCCATTGGTCCCAAATTGTTCTTCCAAAGGTCAACAGCAAGTGTCTGATCATAAAACCCAGTGGCCTTTCTCCCTTCCCCTGCCCTGTTTGCAGCCTTCAGCTCTGTCCACTGTGTTGTACTCTTCCAGGCCTTCAGAACTCTGGACTTCAGGACTTTATTTCTGCCTTTGGCTCCATGTTGTGACTGCAGGAGGCATGTCTTCAGCCTTCTCACTTTTCTCATTCTTCATTCTTTCCCTTGAGAAGCTCATTTAGTCCCAAGGCAGCAGCCATCCCCTCTCGGAGGTGCCCCCTGGAACACTTTTCCTGAGTTTTAGTCATGCACTTTCCTGTAGTTCTCTACCTGGAAATAACTGTCATCATCTTTATCATTATCCATGTGAAACTACTAGTCATGTGTATCCCCTTCTCCACTGAGCTCACCTTTTATAGTTTCATGGTGAGTCATGAGGCCAGGTTTATATCATCCAATTGTGTACCTTTAGGCAAATTCTTCAACGCTCTTGGCCTCAGTTTCCACATTTGTAAAATAGAAATGATTTCTGGATCTGTGTCTATAAATATACCTTGACCCTCCTACTTACTAGCTCAATTGACTGACCTAAGCAAATTATGCATTTTTTCTAAGCCTCAATGTCGTCATTTTAAAATAAAAACATTAATATTTAATTAATAGGGTTGATTTGAGGATTACATGAGGTAAATACAAGTGCATACATGTGCATAATGCTTAATACGGTAGCTGTTGTTCTTCCTGTTACCTAGGCTTGATACTTTGGGACATTTTTGATTTCTTCTTCTTTCCTATAGCTAGATAATGACCAGATCTTATCAATCATTCCTTGGTAGTGTCTTGATAGAAACTTTCAACATTGACTACCTGCCTACTGCAAGGCTCTGTGCTGTATACTTTATATATGGCTGTTCTTATCTTTACCGTCACCTACAGTGTAGGCATTTCTGTTGAGGAAACTGCTTCAGAGATTTAAGTGACTTGCTCAAGTAACATGGCTAATGACTAACTGAGCTGGAATTCAAACTAAGTCTGGCTGCCTTTACAGCCAGCTCTGTTTCCACCATCCTGGTCTTTCTTCTCCCTCCCTTCCTTCCTTCCTCTTCCCACTGCTGTCAGTCGAAATCTGTCTCTCCCATTCTTGTCCAGTGGCCTCTCTACCTCCAATCTCCCCCAGTTCCATTTCATCCCATCTGTCACCAGCAGATTTACCCTCATCTCCTTCCTGGGAGGCATTTAACAACCACCATTATCTCTTGAAGACATCTGGCATTTAAGGCCTACCTCTCCAGCCTCATTTCTTATATTCCTGCCTAAGAGCTGTTTTTGTGTGCTTCCAGTGTCCTCTGTGTATGTACTACAATTTTTTAAAGACGTTTTCTCTACATGAAAACACTGACTAGGTTAAATCCCATTAAAAACATGAAAATTCTGCTGACTGGGTAAGCCTATTTTTTTTTTGCTGTTGTTGTTATTTTAACAAGCATGACTATTTAGCCAGGTCGGGTACAGATTCATTCAGATAATACAAGTTAAGTGTATGTCATTAGAGCTATTATTGGAGACCTCTTTTTGAACTTGGCATTTCTTTCTTCCTTTTTTTTTAAAAATTATCATTTATTTATTTATTTATTTTGGTTGTGCTGGCTCCTTAGCTGTGGCACGCAGGCTCTTTAGTTGCGGCAGGCAAGCTCCTTAGTTGCAGCATGCATGTGGGACCTAGTTCCCTGACGAGGGGTCGAACCCGGGCCCCCTGCATTGGGAGTACAGAGCCTTAACCACTGGACTACCAGGGAAGTCCTGAGCTTGGCATTTCTTAATAAAAGGGATCCAAATTGGAAAAGAAGTAAAACTGTCACTGTTTGCAGATGACATGATACTGTACATAGAAAATCTTAAAGACACTACCAGAAAACTACTGGAGCTCATCAATGCATTTGGTAAAGTTGCAGGATACAAAATTAATACACAGAAATCTCCTGCTTTCCTATACACTAACAATGAAAGAGCAGAAAGAGAAATTAAGAAAACAATCTCATTTACCATCACATCAAAAATAATAAAATACCTAGGAATAACCTACCTAAGGAGGCAAAAGACCTGTACTATGAAAACTATAAGGCACTGATGAAAGAAACCAAATAAGACACAAACAGATGGAAAGATATACTGCGTTCTTGGATTGGAAGAATAAATATTTTCAAAATGGCCATGCTACCCAAAGCACTCTACAGATTCACTGCAATACCTATCAAATTACCAATGACATTTTTCACAGAACTAGAACAAAAAAATCTTAAAATTTGTATGGAAACACAAAAGACCCTGAATAGCTACAACAATCTTGGGAAAGAGAAACAGAGCTGGAGGAATCAGGCTCCCTGACTTCAGATTATACTTCAAAGCTACAGCCATCAAAACAGTATGGTACTGGCACAAAAACAGAGATGCAGATCAACGGAACAGGATAGAGAGCCCAGAAGTAAACCCATGCGCTTATAGTCAATCAGTCTGTGGCAAAGGAGGCAAGAATATACAATGGCAAACCTGGCATTTCTTAGTGCCCTTGAGTTCAGCAGTTCTGTGACTCCTGTATCCATTCTCTGGCATCCTTATTCCTTTCTGAGGCAATGATATCTACTCTGGAAATGTATGTGGTGGGTGTAGAGCTCAAAGATACCCATTGCAGCCGCATTTATAAATTGGAAAGATAAAAACACTAAATGGTTTTAGAACATTAGTGCAGCCATTAAATAATCTTTGCAAGGAATTTTAAACACGTGGGGAATGGCTTTTGATATGTAAACAGCAACAAAAGAATCAAGACAGAAGAAATGATGACAACAAACAACAAAAAGCAGTATACAAATTACCTTCTCATTAAGACCTCAAATATATAATATAAAATATGGGGGGGACCTTTTGATTAAAGAATTATTAGTAATTTTTTTCTTGCTTTGCTACAATTTCCTATACTTTGCAAGTTTTCTGCTTTGAGGGCATAACTTTTATTCTCAGACAAAAATAACATGATGACTTACAACAAATAAGGATGCAGGGATAATTCCCTGTGTTGGGGTCCCCAAGATCACCCCCAGATTCAATGATTTGCTGGTAAGACTCATAGGACTCAGCATATAGTCATAAAGATGACTGATTTACTACAGCTAAAGGATATAAAGGAAAATATGGAGGCAACCAGGTGCAAGCTTCCAAGAGTCTTTGCCCAGTGCAGTCACACAGAGTGCACTTAATTCCTCCAGCAATGAGTTGTGACAACACATGTGAAATGTTGTCCACCAGGGAAGCTCATTAGAGATTCAGTTTTTATTGGAGTTGGTCTCATAGGCAGGCTCTGCCCGGTACCTACCAAAACTCCAGACTCCCAGAAGGAAAGGAGAGGCTCAGCCCAAGCCACACTGTTTCTGCAAACAGTTGAGGCACAGCCAGCCACTCTTTACCAGGAAACGTGGGAACACTCCAGAAATCTAAGCTCCAGATTCCAGCCAGGGGCCAACATTGCGCTGGACTTGCTAAGGCTGGCAGCCTCCGGCCCGCTCTGTTAATTCTCCTGCACATTCCCTTGTTTCTCCTGCCTCACACTTCAGACTTCCTCAGGGAATAAGTACCAGGACTCTTTCTTCCATCATAAACCCAGAATTGATGCCACTGTGGCCTTTTCAGAGTCCAGTAAAAGAGGCTGATAATGTTATGTTTGAGGTGTGGGATTACAGAAAAAAATTCACGACAAACACCTGGTTCCAGTCACCCACACCTTTCTCAGGGCCGGAGAGGTTGTCCCCGAGTGACCCCGGCAGGAAGCCAGGGGAGCATAATTAGTGCCAGCATGCCAGCTTTGAACTCCTGTCTCCGACTTTGTGTGTTTTTCCTTTGGCTCTAACTGCTTAAGAAATCAATTAGCTCGTAGTCCTTAGAACAAAGCAGCCAACTGTTGTCCCAGGAATGTAAGTCCTGTGAGCCCTGGGGCTCTGAGTGCAAACAGAGTGTGTCAACATCCCCGCCGTGGGACATCTTGGAGAGCGATGACGTCATGCTCACGCTCTCAGATTCTAATCCCCAAGCTGTTCTGCTGGAGGATGGTCACTTCCTCAGCATGTGTACAGAAACGAAGAGGATTCAGCAAAGTTCCTTGCTCTACTCCTTGTCCCCCGTCCCCCATGGTTTTTTGGCCCCTCCAGAACGTCTCCAGCGTCTGCCTTGACACCTGTGCATGTAGCTAAGCTACAGGGTCAGTTTAACAAAGGAGTTCACGTTCTTCCCGCTTCCTCCCACCGCCCTTCTCCCAGTCTGTGTTCAGTGGAATCTGAGCCCCCCGTGGCGTCAAATAAAACAACAAAATTTATATCATGATAGAGGTGAGCCCTTGTCTTTATTCAGCCTTACTGAGAAGAGAAAACATTTCTGTTTATTCTTGCTTACTGTGTCCAGGCTTTATCCCTGATGAATATTCGTTGTTTGTTTTTTAAGTATAGCAGCCAATGAAGTAAATAAGTTTATTATTTTATGCATGTGTTTACTTTTACTTTTTATACCCCCCTCCATTCTCTTTAGTAACCTATGTCGATGAGGATGAAAATGAAATACTTGAATTGTCGTCTAATAAAACATTCTTGGTCACGCTAAAGATTCCAGAGGAGTGTGTTACTGAAGAGAAATTGCCTGACCTGCTCACGAAAAGGGTAGGATACCTTATGCATTGTTACTGAGTTCTTAGCATTAGAGTATGAATTCTCCTGGAACAGTTGGCTTAGAGCTAGCCGGTAGCTTCAAGCTTGGATTCTTTGTCTGGGTAGTGGCAGAAACCGGTGCTTAGAAATAGATTTTCTGTAGTGCAAAGCCAGAGGGAGGAGCCCTGGCCTCCAGCTAAACGCATCCTGGAGGACAGTGTTCGGTTTCTCATTCTGGTCTTATACTTGATTCAACCTGAAGTTTCATTGAGGGTCTGCGATGTGCTCAACGACGTGCCCGGTGCTAGGGTCACAAAGTCTGAGCGCTCAATGGGAGCTCACGGTCCAAGTAGAGGAAGCAATTAAATAGTTATAAACAGTGTGATGTGTTCCATCACTGAGATACGTACAGTGTGTTTTATATAAACATGGAGGTGGGGATGGAGGCACGCAGGGCCTCCTGGAGGAGGTGACACTCAGGAAGAATCTTGAAATATGAAGTAGGGGTGTTCCAGATTAGAGAGCAGGGAATACTAGAGGATGTGCCCGGCAGTGTGCTATGGCCCCTGCATACTGTGTAGAGGACTTGCAGAGGTGAGGCTGAACAGGAGGGGACGGGTCAGCTCATGAAGGTTTCTGTGTTCTTTGACGAGGCCCTGAAAGATTTTAATCTGCAGGCTGACATGGTCACCTTCTGATTTCAGTTGTTCTGTGTGATGATGGAGAAACACTGGAAATAGAGCACTTAGTTAGAGGGTGTTGTAATAAGTTGGGTGACAAATGAGAGAGCCTTGAACTAGGGCAATGTCAGGGGGAGTAATTAAGGTTCAGGTGAGATTTCAGAGGTCTTCTCCCTCAGTAGGACTTCATGGCTGGTTGGATGTGGGTCTGAGGGAGAGCATGGCTCCAGGCTCTTGGTTGGGTGGCCACGTGGGTGGACGGTGACATCATTCACGGAGCAGGAAATGCAGGAGAATGAGCCTCTGTGCAATATGGGGGCTCTGCAGCCAGACCACGAGGGTTGGTGGGCAGCCCTGGTCACCTTGTCAAAGACAGGGTGGTTCACGGCCAGACCCAGAAAAGTTTTTGATAAGAAAACCTAAGCAAGACTTGCCTGCTGTCTGTTACCCTCTTCCCTGCAGTTGATAGTTTGAATGGAGTGAGCCCTCTTTATTTGGCTTCCATCTGATTCCATCTAGGTCACCCCAGAGTCAGTTTCTGGGCAGCCAGGTGCATACCGTTTGATTGCCCCTTTGATCACAGGAGTTTGTACCTTGCGAGGATTAGTCCAGGTTTCCCTTCCTCCTTCGTTTCCTTGTTTATATCTTATCTGCAGCTCCCTTTTTTCCTCCTTTCCTGCCACCTGCTTCCAGAGCAAGCTGCTGAGTGAATAGCCTATTGCTACTTTCCTCTTGGTTGCCTTTTTTTTTTTTTTTTTTTAATTGTTTGGCCACGTCGCGTGGCATGCAGGATCCCAGTTCCCCTACCGGGGATCAAACCCACACCCCCTGCAGTGGAAGCTCGGAGTCTTAACCACTGGACCACTAGGGAAGTCCCTTGGGTACTTTTTTGATTGAGGGGTTTTGCACTGGCCGAGCAGAAACCAAGTGAGTCAGCATCCACATGTGTCACCTGTTACAGACTGGACACTATGTCAAAGGGAACTGGATATTAATCACTCACTTTAAAGCCATAGCTCTTTTGCACAGAAGCAGGCATTAGCAGATTCTACAGGTGTTTTTAACTCATCACCGTGTAGTGGCTGAGGAACAGGGACTGGCAGATCTCTGGGGCAAGTTCACAGGCCTCTTTGAGCTTGTTCCTGCTCTGATAAATGGAAATCACTGCACTTTCCCTGTATACCCACAGGTGCATATGAGGTGCCTATACAGAACTTTGTAGAACATATTTTTTTCTTTTCTTTTTCTTTTCTTTTTTTTTGTGGTATGCGGGCCTCTCACTGTTGTGGCCTCTCCCGTTGTGGAGCACAGGCTCTGGACGCACAGGCTCAGCAGCCATGGCTCACGGGCCCAGCCGCTCCGAGGCATGTGGGATCTTCCCTGACCGGCGCACGAACCCGTGTCCCCTGCATCGGCAGGCAGACTCTCAACCACTGCGCCACCAGGGAAGCCCTGTAAAACATTTTTAAAAAGAATTATCTGACTTGCAGATGATAAAGGTAAGGTGCAGTGAGCTGAAATGACTCCTGCCCCTGGCTTCCCAATCAAATATGTTCAGGAACAAAAATGAGGAACTTAGAGATATTACTATCTAATTACTATCTAATTATCAGGTCAAGAACCCCTTTCTTCCACTTAGGCCAGTTTCCAGAAGCTTCTGGACGTGGAAGGTAAATGGGAGTCGATATTGAAACACTGTGCCCTCTCTTTTGCTTTACTGTCTTGCTTTTCTAAACACAGTTTTCCTGGCCCCTCTCATATCTCACTGCCAGTTTCCTTCTCTTAGGGTTGGGGCCGATACTCTGCTTAAGCCAGCCCGTTAGCTCTGTGGTGTCATAGCTCAGTCCACGTGCTTGTTGCCGAATTAGCGTTGACCCCTCTGAAGATGCAGGGAAGGCATTCCTCTTCCTCTGAAAGCTGTTTTCTTTTCTTTCTTTCTTTTTTTTTTTTTAACACTATCACTTTTTAAAAGGTTGAGGTATAGTTGATATACAGTATTATAAGTTTCAGGTGTCCAACATAGTGATTCACAGTTTTTAAGGTCACACTCCAATTATAGTTATTATAAACTATTGGCTATATTCCCTGTGCTGTACAATATATCCTTTTAAGCTTATTTATTTTATACATAGTAGTTTGTATGTCTTAATCCCCTACCCCCATCTTGCCTCTCCCCGCTTCCTTCTCCCCACTGGTAACCACTAGTTTGTTCTCTGTATCTGTGAGTCTGTTTCTGTTTTGTTATGTTCACCAGTTTGTTTTATTTTTTACATTCCACATATAATTGTTATCTTACAGCATTTGTCTTTCTCTGTCTGACTTATTTCACTTATTTCATAATACCCTCGAAGTCCATCCGTGTTGCTGCAAATGGCAATATCGTATTCTTTTTTAGGGCTGAGTAGTATTCCACTGTCTCTATACACCACATCTTCTTTATCCATTCATCTGTTGATGGACTCTTAGGTTGCTTCCATGTCTTGGCTATTGTAAATAATTGGAAGCTGGTTTTTGATGAGCCACTGTACCTGACTCTGGTGATCCGCTCACCGGGCTCTGAGCTCAGTTTGTACCCAGCCTCATAGGCGTAGTGTGAGAGACACCAGAGCAAGGGGTGAGGAGCCCCTCTTTTCACTTTTTTGGTCCCAAAGTGGGTAGTGTGGTTAACAGCTCCTAAATATGTAAATATGTCCTAATTATAGCCGGGGACCATGCCACCAAAAAGAACGTTAGAGTGGACACTGAAAGTGATCTAGTGTACCACTCCATCTCTTAACATAAAATTTTAACTTAACATTTTTTCTGAGTACCTACTATGTGCAAAACACAGTGATTAGGGCCCTAAGGGTTAATAAAGGAAGGATGAGAGGGAGGGAAAAAAGAAGGAAGGACAAACATACCTCCTGACATAAGAAGCTCAATCTTAAAGGAAGAGAGTGGCATTGTTGTTATTATTGCTATTATTTTCAGCTCTTGAAAAATAATCCCGTCTGTAGCATCCTCATCTTCTTCCCTCTCCTTCTGAGCAGCCCTGGGAGAGCCACTTTCCAACCTCCCGGGTTTTCTAAATGACTGTCGGCCTGTTGGCAATATTCTTTTCTCTGGGGCTCAAGAACTATAAGATGACCCAGTCGTTTTCCCCCAAAGTTCTTAACACTTAATGCTACTTTCCTCCTTGATATTCAGAAGGATCCACTTTCCTCCTTGCTTCATCGCCACTGCGTGGTTTGATAAAACATGAGGAAGCTGGCCTTAGTGTCTGTAACATCTAGGATTGAATCCCTTACTAGCAGAGTGGCCTGGGCCATGTTCTGTAACCTCCCTGAATGCCTGGAATTTTTTTTCATTTTTGATCTGTGAGAAAGGGCGAGATGGCAGAGATAGCAATGCCTCTTATGTCAAGATTCTTATGCAGATCATAGCAATAGTGACAGGATTAGAGGAGGTGCTCTAATCCCATCTGCTCTACCTGGGAGGGAATGAATTGTCACCAGTGAGTTAAGTGGGAGCGAAATATGGATGCAGCCTGCATGAGATTCCGCTTGGAATGGGTGAGAGACAGGTGGGCAAGTTTTCCTCGGGGGTAGTTCTGCTGCTTGCTGCCGGATAAAACAGTGAGGCACCGAGCTGTGATGGGTGCTGCAGGGCGTGCCAGGCTCAGCATGGGGGAAACCATAGGTGTGGAATTTCTAGAACAATGTCAGGGCTGAGGCTTTAGGCCGGCAGGAGTGTCTCTGGCCGGGCTCTCAGATGCCTGGCCGTGGGCTTGCTTCCAGCCTCAGAGCTGGGTCCATGCTGGGGGGTGTACCCAGATCCCAGCACTGTCCTCCTGCCTGCTAAGAACAAGGCAATTAACCGTCAAAGTAAATTTTAAAGAGATGCAACGTAAATACATTCAGCCACAAGTTCTCGGGTACTATAGGTGAGAATTCACATCTCTGAAACATGATGAAAAGACTAATCAAAGACTGGGAGAAGATATTTATGACACAAAACCAACAGCTAGTGTCCAGAATGTAACACCAATCAGTTTGGATAAGACAACCCAAGAGAAAGACAGGGCCCTAATAGGCAATTCAAAGGTGAGAAATCCCACAGAGTTAATAAACACACAAAAAGATACTCAACCTCACTAGAAAGCGAGACATTGCCAATGAAAATGATGTAAAACACGATGTTATACTCATCAGACTGGCAAAAATGGAAAAATCTGGTAACATTAAATGCTGGCAAGGCTGTGGGAAATAGAGCATTTATACATTGCTGGGAGGGGAGTGAAATGGAGAGCAATTCAGAAGGATTTAGTTAAGGTAGAGATGTGCTAACTCTTGGACCCAAGTCCATCTCTTGGTATATGGCCCAGGGAAACTCTTACCTGTATAAGAAGAGAGGCTCAGAGAGGTTCAGGCGGGATCACCTCGGCATAGTTTGTAGCAGGAGAAAATCGGAAACAAAGCCCATGGCCACCAGTAGGGGAAGGGATGAAGTGGAGCAATCATTTCATGGAATCTCTGCAGTTAAGAGTCACATTGAATGACCTCCATCTAGATGTACCGTTATGGGTAAACCTCAAATATGATTTTGAGTGAAAAAAAAAGCAAGTCAGAGAAGATTATGTAGAATATGGTATGTTTTATTTGAATAAAAATGTGCATTAAATTTATGTATGGTTATGATTACACAGGGGAGTGTTAGGCTTATAAAAACATGCATGGAAAGGATACATGCCAGCTTCAGGACAGTGGTTAGTAGTGGGGAGGCAGGGAGGAAAAACAGAAGAGTGTGTAGGAATAGCTTTAGCTGTGTTGGGTTTCTTCACGTAAAGGGCTCAACTAAATACGGTAAAATGTGAGGGCATGAAACCTGGGTAGTTGGGAACACAGATGTCATTATTTTTTATGGTTGCAACACTTCATGGATAAAATAAGAACTCTGACTCTTTGCCATTGTTCCCCCACTTAATCCCATTATCCAGAAGCCGCGTGGCTGTTTCTCCTTGGAGTGAAGCTCTGGAGAAAAGAGAGAAGAGGCCCTTGTTTGGTTATAAACGGGGCCCTGAGCGGCCTGTTTTGCAGTCTTCCTAGCCCCGCGGGGGTTCCCTCCTTCCCATGGTGCTTCGGGTCTGTGTGGGCTCAGGCTGCCGACCAGTAAGGCCACAGGTCTCAGCGCAACATACGAGATGTTGAAAATCCCAGCCTGGTCACTTGATCCTTACAAATGAGATCCCTTGAAATGAATGCTAACTTGAATTTTGGTTGGTGAGGGGCCCACCCCTTTCTGTTTATTCATCCAGAGCCTCTAAGTAAGTTGATTCCTCCCTAGAGTTGGGTCTCCTTTGCTTAGGAGTAGTTTTGCTTTGTCAGGTGATATGCAGTATGACCTGGCAGTGATGTGTGTGGTTGTTAATTTGGCCCTGTTTGTTTTAGCTCACAGATGTGTACAATTCATCACCAGCTCTGAGCCGTTACTTTACTTCAGTTGAAATCATAGACTTCAGGTAAGAATGTGGAGCATTATGTGTCTCTCGACACTCATCGCTAGTTACCAAAAAGGACTTCCCTAATCCGAAAGCACGGAGGGGACCAACGGAAGATAGAACCATAGTGTCAGTGCCGGGAGGGTCTTTGGAGGCCAACTAGCTCAATGCCCTTATTTTACGAAGGAAATAAATGAAATCCAGATAAATTATATGACTCAACACAGTAACAGGGAATAGAGCAAAAGCCCAGACAAACCATTTCTGTTTCCCAGCAGATGCTCGAATAAGCTAAGAGTAGAAATAGAAATAGATCTCAGATAGTGCTGGATTATGTACTGGCTTTTGCTTTTGAGGAACACAAGTCATATACAAGTTCATTCTCCTTGTATAATATTAAAAAATAAAGATACATGCTACCAGCAAAGTACACATCCTGCCTTCCCCTGCCCCACTACCCCTGGACACTTCCTGTGCCAATCAATTCCGCAGTGAATTCCAGTCCCTTCTACAAAATGAACAACAATCACTGGTCTGTGTGATTTCTTCTGTGCATGTATTTACCATATATACTTTGTGTATTATATATGTGTAACATATACACACGCATATGTATTGTTTCCTTTCCTCCTAATCTCTTATGTTTTTGTATATGTCTGTAGACACTTAGGTAAAAGTGTGTATGTATGTAGAAGAGTCATTTGATTATCCTTTTATATTGTTAGGACAAGATTTACAAGGCAAAGCTTTATTACCTGCTGTGCCTAAGATAGCCCTGGAATGTGACCATCAAAGGCAATTTTACATTGAGGTTCCTCCACTCAAACCATAAATTTCCCAAACCTGGGAGGTGAAGCACCAGTGCACAGTGGGGTAAAACCAAAGGGATTTGGAGTCTGAAAACACAGTGGCAGGTTGCCTTGTCAACAGCACTATTCCTCCTTCTTTATGGACCGCCAGTGTGCATGCTACCTTATGGTGACACTTTTGACCTAGCCTATTTTATTCATAAATTACTGGTATTAAAACGCCAATAGAAAAGGGAGAAATGCATAATCAGACCCAACTTTCCTCTTAGTGCGCTTGCCCTAACTTACAATTCAAAGACAGGTGAGAGAGGAAGGATATTCAGAGCGTAAAGGGTCTTACCAAGAATCCAGCCCCTATTACGGGTCTAGAGGAGGTGGGATTGCATAATGGGTTGGGGTAAACACTGAGAAAACCCATCAGAAAATTGAGTAAAACAAAATCTGAAGAGTAATGTGAGAGAATCTATTTTTAAAAGTTATTTGAAAGAAAAACCTAGGGGTTTTAGGATTTTCGGATAAAGAAATTCTGCTGGGAAACATTTCTGTTTCATTTTTTAAAGTCCAGACAGAGTTTCAACAGTGTCGAACTGAGAAACAAACGCATTGCCTCCAAAGCCTGCGCATCAGTCCGAGTATTGGTGTATGTGACCTCTGGCCACAAGAGGGAGCTCTTTGCCAGTCGTTGGCAGGGACAGTGTTCCGATTCACTCCTGGGACTGGCTTGTCTGCAAAACTTGCCCTTATGTAAAATAGATAGCTAGTAGGAAGCAGCCTCATAGCACAAGGAGATAAGCTCTGTGCTTTATGATCACCTAGAGGGGTGGGATAGGGAGGGTGGGAGGGAGGGAGATGCAAGAGGGAAGAGATATGGGAATATATGTATATGTATAACTGTTTCGCTTTGTTATAAAGCAGAAACTAACACACCATTGTAAAGCAATTATACTCCAATAAAGATGTTAAAAAAAAAAAAAGAAGAAGAAAAAAACCCCAAACTTGCCCTTGGGTGAGGGTCTCAGATGTGGCCACTCTTAAATATTTTATTGCTGGCTCTTAATCTGGACCTTTTTAAAAAATCTAGGCCTTCTTGAACCAAAGGATATCTGTTGAGAAATCTAAATGTTCAGGTAGCATTTAACAAGCTGTATAGACTGTTGATTAGCTGAGGATAGCCTCATGTTTATTTTTATTTTAGAAATGGGAAAGTATGTTCTAAGAAGATGAAAACTCCCTTTCCTTAGGTCTCCTTACTGAGAGTTGTAAAACCTTAGGAAGTGGAAATGGGACAGAAAAAGTTTCTCACTTTGGGGACAAACCAGGGAGGTATGATTTGCTGCTGGTACCCAGGGTCATCTGTGAGAGTTTAGGAGTCTGCATCCAGCCGATGGCAGGGAGCTTTGGGCCCTACCTTGAACATTTTATAGGTTAAGTAATGAACTAGTTAAACTGAGTAGCTCTGACACACGCTTGTTGGGGCAGGGAGAGGCTGTGGTGTGAGAACAGGGAAAAAAAGGGGTTCCCTGGCCTGCCTCAGGGGTAAAGCCTGGTGTTGGGCAGCTCTTGGAGCCTCGTTGACAATAGCCGAGTCAGTATCTCCCCTGCATGGCCTCTCCTGGCGGACTCCAAGGGGATGGGTTCTAGGTGGAAGGAGGAGGTTAGGACCACCTCAACTTTGTGTGATGGATGCATTGATGAGGGGGCTTCTAGGGCAGTACACTCTTTGCCCTTTTGTCCTGGGAGGGAATGCAGAACTAAAAAGATGTTTTTCCTAAAATCAGTTTCATGAGTTGCAGTGTGATTCCGTTGATTTTTTTTTTTTTTTTTTTTTTTGGGGTATGCGGGCCTCTCACTGTTGTGGCCTCTCCCGTTGCGGAGCACAGGCTCCAGACGCGCAGGCTCAGTGACCATGGCTCACGGGCCCGGCCGCTCCGCGGCATGTGGGATCTTCCCGGACCGGGGCACGAACCCGTGTCCCCTGCATCGGCAGGCGGACTCTCAACCACTGCGCCACCAGGGAAGCCCTCTGTTGATATTTTTAACTGTCTCTGGTTTGCCTTTCAGTGGTGAAAATGCCACAATAACCTACCACCTGCACTTTGGGTTTCCGTCAGAAGACCACAACTTTATGAAGTATGTGATGAGTGAAGAGTTGGTGCTGGGCGTTTTGCAACAGGATTTCCATGATCAGAACGTGTCCGGTTGTGAGACTCTGGGGCTTGACCCAGCGTCCCTCTGGTTCTCTGGTAAGTGGAGCACATCAGAAGGCAAAGCTGTGATGATAAACAAGTGAACCAGACAGGGCAGATGGCTCGATTTGCTTTCTGAGCAGGTGATGTTCCACGCTCCGCGGAGGTCACCCAGTCCCTGCCCTCCGTGAGCAGACAGAGCGACTGGAAAAAATGTTACGGAAACAACTAAACTATAAACAGGAGGGTTGCTATGTGTTTCCTTGCTGTGGTTCACCCACCTTCTAAGCCCCATATCCCACATCAGAATATCGTTAGAAACTTTCATGGAAACACTGTGATCTCACAAGAGAAGCAAGTGCTGAAGAGTTTGAAGTAAACAATATAGTTAAATTGTTGAAAGATGACCTCGGTATGGGGAATCTATCTCTTTTTCTATTGAAGGCCACTGAGTCCATTAAGACAGGGGTCCCCAACCCCCCAGGCTGTGGACCGGTACCGGTCCGTGGCCTGTTAGGAGGCGGGCCGCATAGTAGGAGGTGAGCGACGGGCGAGCAAGTGAAGCTTCATCTGCCACCCCCCAGCGCTCCCCCTCGCTCCCCATCGCTCGTATTACTGCCTGAAACACCCGCCGACTCCCACCTCCACCCCCAGTCTGTGGAAAAGTCATCTTCCGTGAAACCGGTCCCTGGTGCCAAAAAGTTGGGGACTGCTGCATTAAGATATTAATCGAGGGAAATAAAAAGACAAGTTCGTCTCTTTCCATAGAAGATTGTAATACATTTACTCGTCTACTTTTAAAACTAAGAAAAGGATGGGGAAATGGATATGTTTTTTAACAAGCATAGAAGATACCCGACTTGTCAGAATCTGAGAACGTTGTACAAAACCTGCCAGAAAGGAAGGTGGAAAGGTGAGATGACCACCAGCCTTCGAGACCTCCTTCCCTCACGTGTGTCTGCACTGAGCTTTGGCCTTACTTCCCATTTTTCTTCTGATTCCTCACTTGGAGAGGTTTTAGCTCTTGTTTAATGCCAACAGTCTTGGATGGTTTTTCAGCCACAACCCATGAGAAACACTGCACATCAGCAGTGGTAAATGCTAGTTGAAAGAATGAAAAAGGTGAACGAGAAGGATGTGTGGTGAGTGGCAGGCACGGGGCCAGCAGCCAAGGGTCAGGAGAGTGCAACAGATTATAAAGAGCACACGTTACCACAGGCTGTGAGAAGAGGCGTTTATTGTGATGACGCTTGATTCTTGGGAACGGAAAGTGGAAGTGGACTGATCTCGGCCTGGGAAGGCAGAGAGTTTTATAAAGCAGTTCTTAAAGCTCTCTTTCTCCCAAATGAATAAAAGGAATGACTTTCAGAGGGCCAACTTTTAGCTCACTGGGAAAGTCACATAAATGAATAGTTTCTTCACTGAGCATCTAAATAAATGAAGTGTGTGTCTGGGCCAGGCAGATAACATACTGTGTGGAGCGAAGAGGTTCTGCCCCCTGTACAGGAATTTTAGAGAATGAAGGGGGTGAAGGAGAGGGAGAGAAGGAAGGAAGGAAGGAAGGACCTTTCAGCCCACTCCTGTGCACGGCAGAGAGAGGGGAGGCCCACCCTGCCTGCTGTGTGGTGACTGACCTTGACTTTCTGAGCCTCCTCTTTGAAGCTGTGGTCCCCAGCACTTTCTAAATGAAGACCATGGGGTGGGAGGAGGGTGAGACAAGGTTGAGGAGGATTATGAGGCCGGCAGGTCCGCGTTATGAGGGCAGGTGGCTTATGAGGTCTGACAGAAGACCTGGAACTGAACCTCAGACTCTGCATCGGGGATGCAGCCTGAGCAACACTGTTTCTGCTCCTCAGGAGATGGTACTCTTTCTCTCAGGCATTTTTCCTGGGGACGGGGATTTCTGTGACCCCCGCACCAACCCACCTTGCAGAGCGT
The DNA here is from genome assembly GCF_003031525.2 of Neophocaena asiaeorientalis asiaeorientalis. NCBI lineage: Eukaryota > Metazoa > Chordata > Mammalia > Artiodactyla > Phocoenidae > Neophocaena > Neophocaena asiaeorientalis. The sequence goes on along the minus strand of NW_020185333.1, from coordinate 2,904,389 downwards.
GAGCAGTGTTTGATATTTTCAGGAGTATGAGTATCGGTCCCTTCTCAAATAGAGGGGTAGACAGTGACCACTTGGGAAGCGAGGAAGGAAGAAGAGAGATGCAGAGAAGGCAGGGAGGCAGAGGGAGGGGCAGCTCAGAACCAAGCCCAGAGGGAGGGAAGAGAGGGGTGTGAGGCCTCTGGGAGGGACCAGTGAGACTCGGGGGTACCGACGCCAGCTCCCTGTGTTCGTAGGCACGGTGGGTTCCTCCCAGACCAGGGCTCGAACCCGTGTCCCCTGCATTAGCAGGCAGATTCTCAACCACTGCGCCACCAGGGAAGCCCTGTTTTTTGTTTTTTTTTTTAACGTTTTCCTCCTTTTTAAAAAAATTTATTTTATTTAAGTATAGTCGATTTACAATGTTGTGTTAATTTCTGCTGTACAGCAAAGTGATTCAGTTATACATATATGTACCTTCTTTTTCATATTCTTTTCCGTTATGGTTTATCGCAAGATATTGAAGACAGTTCCCTGTGTTATACAGTAGGACTTTGTTTATCCATCTTATATGTAATAGTTTGCATCTGCTAATCCCGTACTTCCTGTCTATGCCTCCACCACCCCCATCCCCCTTGGCAACCACAATTCCATTCTACAAAGAGCAAAGATTCTTAAAATTCTTTGGCTCATATGCCCCTTAGAGAATTTGGAGACAGCCATGTACCTTCTCCCAGGAAAAAATGCACACACTCTTCCCCCTAGACAGAATTTTACAATTTCAGGAATTCCAAGGATTCCCTGGAGCCGGGCTGTAGTTCCTCTGGGGTTCCTATGTGTGTGCTAAAGAGTCAGAACCTTAAATTAGCTTGTAATTTGGACTCCTAAGGGATTTTGTGTGTATTTCTTATTCTCTAATTTGGACATAGGACAACTCTTTGGCCTAACTGCAGGCATATTGATGCCTTCTACAAATAAAAACTTCCCTTAATATTATAGTCATACGTGAATTTTTTTTTTTTTGGCGGTACGTGGGCCTCTCACTGTTGTGACCTCTCCCGTTGTGGAGCACAGGCTCCGGACGTGCAGGCCCAGCAGCCATGGCTCACGGGCCTAGCCGCTCCGCGGCATGTGGGATCTTCCTGGACCGGGGCACGAACCCGTGTCCCCTGCATCGGCAGGCGGACTCTCAGCCACTGCACCACCAGGGAAGCCCATAAGTGAATTTTTAAATTTATATTTTCTTGCAACTTTATTGAGAGATAATTAACCAATAGCACTGTGTTAGTTTAAGGGGTACAGCATAATGACTTGACACTCGTATTAGGAAATGACTGCTGTGATAAGTGTAGTTAACAGCCATCATCATCACCTCGTATAGTTACAAAAGTTTCTTTTCCCTCATTACGAGAACTTTGGGGATCTGCTCTCTTAGCAGCTTTCAAAGGTACTGTGCAGCAGTGTTAGTGATGGTCACCATGCTGTACACTGCATCCCCAGGACTGATTTATGTTGTAATAATAGGAAGTTTGTGCCTTTTGACCACCTTCGTCCAATTCCCCCTCCTCCACACCCCACCCCTGGCAACCACCAATCTGATCTCTTTTTCTGTGAATTTGTTTTTTTAAGATTCCACATATAAGTGAGATCCTGCAGTATCTGTCTTTCTCTGTCTGACTTATTCCACTTGGCACAATGTCCTCAAGGTTAAGGGAATTTTTTTATTGGATCACTGCCCCCACCTCCCTTCCACCTTTGAGCTTCTTCACCGAGTGGAGGGAGGGGTCCAGAGACAAGGAGGGGAAATCTGTTTTACAATGTAAAACAGCTGCATGAGTTATTTTGGACGTGGGGTAAGTTATTTTGTCGTGTTTTCTGACATGTGAAGGAGTTAACCGGTAGACTGAGTAAAGAACAAAAGCAAAAACTGATTAATGTGAGAGAGAAGAGGAAAAAGCTCTAGGCATTGAGAATAGTGAATCTCATTTGCACAGATTTGGGGTAAATGGATGGGCTGGCTGCTGGCAGAGAGGCCAGTGTATGCATTCTGCCCTTGAAAGGACTGCCTGGGTGTCAAGGGAAAACATTTAGGTTGTTGGTAGATTCCCCGGGAAACACAGAGTTTGGCCAAAGAGCGCTGCTTCTCAGCCAGGACAGTTTTGCCCGCTCCGAGGTATTTGGCAAAGTCCAGAGACATTTTAGTTGTCACAATTGGGGGTGTTGGTGGGAAACTAGCATCTAGTGGGAAGAGGCCAGAAGGATTTTTCTAAACCACTTACAATGCACAGGACAGTTCCCGATGGCAAAGAATGATCCAGGCCCAACATCAACGGCCAGAACCGTGCTGTGGCGCACGTGGGTCCCCTGTGCCCTGTCCCGAGTCGTTGCCTGGGTACCTAGGCTTTAGTCAGGCCAGCTGTGCGCCATTTCCCTCATCAGAATGTCTCACTGAATATTGCGCTGTATTAAAAATGAAAATTTAGAGGTATTTTTATGGTTAGATTATGCAAAAAGACTGTTAACATGTCCTCTGCATTCAAAGGGCCTCGTCAAAATGTTATTTATCATGAATTATACCGAAGCAAATAAGCAAACAATGTCATTTGCCTTTTGAAAGGAATTCAGAGTTGTGTGCCTCTGCGTGCATGCGTGTGTGTGTTTGCCCACGCGTGCCACTGTGTGTATGCACGTGTACGCACGTGTGCGCCTGTATGCTTGTGTGTGTGTGTTGCCTGAAGAGTAAACCTCCTCTGTTAGGAATTTACAGATATTCCACTTTTACATTAGAGTTTATAATCAAACCCAATGAAATAAAATAAAAACATAAATGTTTAGAATAACCATGCTTTTTAAAAAATGGTGACTTTGCATTTTCTTTTCAGAATGAAGCGGTCGAGGTCGCTCTGTGTCTGAAAGCAGCACTCCAGTGAACTCTGGGATGAGGAGAATTCATTCCGTTTTACAGAAGGGATCCTGTGAATTAACGTAGAAGGACGCACAGTGACTACAGGGCTGGAGACGGCCCTTTTTCTCCTGATTCTGCACAGAGTCTGGCACTACGTCCAGCAAAACAGCACCCAGGGCTGCCCCGGCTGGGTCCAGATGGGGCGGGGTGACCAGGTGGCGGGTGGACCTGCAGGGTCAGGTCGCTGCTGTTCTTGAAGCACTCTCTGCCCCCACCCACACGTGGACACGCTCTCTTCAGGGTAAGGGTGGCCTTTGAGGCAGGATCCTGCCAGTCTGAGCCCCTGGCGAGAGAACGGGGAGAGGCGAGGTGAGGGAGAGCTGAGCCAATCGCTCCCTGAAATCCTCCGTCCCACCCAATGTCTGATCTACCTCCAAGCAAGGCTGTGAGGAAAAGGCAGGCGTCTCACCAGATGTAAGCAGCATTGTCTGTGTCTCCTTCCATAGCCGCATATCTCAGCAAACTAGCCTTGGCACTCCATGCAATGTTATGTAGAGCTACAGAAATGAGGTGTGTGTTTCTTATTTCCCTTCTGTGTATAGTTCCTGCGACGGCTGAACACCTCTTATGGAAACACGGGTCCATGTTAGTTTTGAACACACGACTCTCATTTTGGATAGTTTCTCCATTTATATTTTCATCAACTTTCATCAGAGAATCATTAAGACTGCTTACCGTCTGCTCTAGGTAGTACATGTTGGTTTTTGTTGTCCAGAGTCACTAGCCTTCCTGTAGGATTCAGTGTCTTCAGGCACTGATTGTGTATCTTATTGAAGATGGTTGTGAAACAGGAAGAACCACGCTCGGAAATAAACTGCTGGAAGTTCAACGTCAGATCCTTTTGGAGGCGTGAGGGTGGAGTGAACAAGAGGGACTCTACTGGTCGTCTACGGATATAGAATTACCTGTCATGAGGGAACAAAGTGTCTTGTTAGGAAAATGGCTTTGCTGGAAATTTCCAGGAGAGTTTTGTGGTCATGTAATGAGAGTTTCTCAGCCTCAATATCTCAGTTAAATTGGCCCTGAGTGGACAGTCAGGCTGGGGGCAGCTGCGTTCTGGGATGTGTTGGAGTACGAGTCTCAGGTCGTAAGTTGGTGTTTCATTTTGAGGATAGTTCCTCCAGCTAGTGAAACAGGTGCATTTCCCTTCTTCCTTTTATTTTATATGTCAAACCTAAACCTTCACGTTCGTACTTTTAAGAAAATAATGAAGAACTTTATTTTTGCCTCCGCATTGCCACGTTGACCTTTGCTGCATAGGGGTTGACTCTCCAGGGCCAGGATTTGGGTTGGCATGTTCTCACAGTAAATGGTATTGGAAGTGACCTTTTCATTTCCCCAAGGGCAGCTTCCACTTCTGAGTGAATAAGATTGAACTGGGCTGGCCTGTGTCTTCCTCTCCCTGTTCCTGTTGCCTGGGGAGCAGGGGAGCCGTCTGCCCTCTCCACTCCCCCCCCACCCCCGCCCCGGGGCCCCTCAGGCAGGACCAGGTGTCTGAAGAGCCTGGGGCTGGAAGGAAGGGCTGTTTCCTGTCTGGAGGCAGGACCGGGTTTGGTTCTGATCTTCCCTTCTCTTTTGGAAACCACCAAGATGCAGGCACCTTGTCTTGGGTTCTGACCACTTGAAAGTCATAGAGAGGATTTTCCGTTAGTTTTGACTCTTCTGCCCAAATGGTGTGGAAAGAACTGAACTTTGTGACTAAAGCATTTTGAGGTGTTTGGGGGGAAAATGGCACTTATATACTGTCGTGCTATAGGGGATGAATTGATTGGCCATCACACATCTTCATGACGAGCATAATGAAGGTACATAAGAAGGTTTCAGCAAATATCTGTGGTATCACTGAAAGGCTTTTTTTGTTTGTTTTGTTCTGTTTTGTTTTGTTTTTTTGGCCACGCGGCCTGTGGGATCCTAGTTCCCCGACCAGGGATCTAACCCAGGCCCTCGGCAGTGGAAGAACCACTGGACCATCAGGGAAGTCCCTCACTGAAGGATTTGAGGAGAAAAAACTGGTCTTTTCTGGGAGTCACTGAGGTACAGGCAGAAAGGACACAGCCAGATCAGTGGAACCTGCCCCTCCTCCCATTACTGACAAAAATTCTAGCCACGTGTCCTATTCTTTTCTCCCTTTCAATTTAACTTAGTTCTGCAGATTTTTAATGATCTGTGTTGCAAAAGGCTATAGAATATTCCAATGAAGAAGAGGATGATAAGGAAAAAAGCCACTGGTTTTATTAGGGAGTCAGGCTCTGCACAGATGAAACAGGAAACAGCAGGAAAAAATAGGTGTTAAAAATAAGTAAAGACAAACTGCAGGGCTGCGTGATGGTCAGAGAAAAGGGTGAAAAGTATAGTTTAATTGGAGAAGGCTTTGCCTAGGAAGTAGGACTGGCGCTGAACCTTGAAGCAATGGTGGGATTTGAATAAACAGATTTGCTTTCCTTTACACGTGTTTGTGTCTTAGGATGAGCTGCATGTTTTCTCCTTTCCCCTTTAGATGTGGACTCTAGACATGGATTCTGCCCTATTCAGAGTCTGATTAGTGGTGAGAAAAATGGGAGAAATCTCTATGTCTTCCCTTCTCTGCTCCCATTACTGTTTCATTGTTTTAAAGTAAGCTAATTCACACTATTACTGCATTGCTAGCAGCAATCTTTCCTTTATGATTAAAGTTCATTATCCTCTTAGTAACAGAAGGCAGCCCTCTCATCTTATAGTTAGGAAACCAGAGTCTGGAGAGGTGGAAGGACCAGCCCAGAATTCCACAGTGTTGGGGAGCAAAGTCCAGTCTAGTGGGCAACCACACATGATCAATGGCCTCCAACTGGTGGGCACCCCAGGGTCATGCTCAGTTCAGGCTGGGCTACCATCTGGGAATCCATGAGGAGCACAGGTGGTGAGGGGGAAGGGATGGGTGGAGAGCTGTGATTATCAGACTGTACAAGACTCTCTGGAGTGATAATGACCACTCAACGCTTCACCCAGTGCCTCGCAAAGGAACCCTCTGTTAGGAAAGGGGGAGAGACTTACGCAGATCCATTTAACTGTTGACAGAACCGAGGCACACTCAGATCAAGTGGCTTTCTGAACTCAGTAGGTTGGCTTGGAAAAGAACAGAGTCAGATAAATGTAAACAGAATCTCCTTTTTCTCTGAAGGCTCCTGTGGAATCTTGGGGACTCAACTTTCCTGTTCTACCTATGCCTTTCCATTCCTGAGCATATTTGAAGCATCTGTCACCCAAGGTTGTCTTAAAAACGCGAGGATTTGAATTTATTTGTTGTCAACGGTAGGTTTTCCTGACCTGTCTTTGTCTTTTTCTTGTACCTCTCTTCTGTTCTATGTAAGAATTTATTCACAGACTAAGACTATTTATAGCTACTAGTATGAACTTAAAGCGGAAACCACAAAGCCTGCGGGTACTGCATAAAATATGCCTCTGTGAACTTAGGCTATGTATAGTTTTAAGATCAACATCAGGGAGGGGAATTTTCTGATTATATATGTGACTTAAGGGACCAATTTAAATCCTCAGTCTCAGTTTCTTATCAAGAACAAGAATTCTTTAACTTAGGGGTTGCATCCCCAACCCCTTGAAATTGTATACAGATATTTGTGTGTGTGTGTGAATGTACATTTTCTGTAAAGAGGGTACCCTGCTTTCATCAGAAATCCTGAAATCTATGGAAAATAGATCAGCATTATATACAGCCCTAGTAGGTATTTCAAAGCACTCCCAAAGGGTTCTCCCGCTCAAAAATAATTCCCTTTCAGAACCCCTCTAAATTTCATTATAAGAACAATTTTCTTTGTTTAAGCATTTATACTTAACATGTTCCCTATAAAACATATTTGGGACAAGTAATTCTTTCATGGGGTAAGACTCAAACAACTACAACTTATCATGTTGTACCAAGAATATTTAAACCAATCAACTGCCACAGTGGTCCAACGTCCAAGTGAAAAATCCCAGTGTAAACCCCAGCAATTTTGTGTTTCTGCCTCTCTGGAAGACTGCCAGGTGGCCCTGCATCACCAGGCCCATCAGCACATGTTCTTCTATAGACATCATGAAGAGTTTTGTATCTCTTTACTCTTTGATATCATTTGTTCAGAATCTGTGACAGATGATGTACATACATTGAATATACTCCTCCTGCTTATGGGTGATGGAACTGAGCCTCCAATCTACATGTTCAAGTTCTCAGAGGGAGGAAGAATGGGAATCAGGATTCGAATCATTGATTATCTGACTCCAGTATCCACATTCTTTGCCCTAAGCCATGTTACGTCTTGTACTGTATTCCCTGCTATCATGCATGTCTCCTTTTGAACTTGAGTGAATCCTGGCCAAAGGTCAAAGTTAGGATTCCATGTTGAAGGATTTTGCAAAAAATTGGAAGTTAGTGGAGTATAAGATATTAAGATGTGATTGGCTCTTAGATCAAGACCATCAACTGGCTGAAGTCTCAGCAAACCTGTGTTGACACATCCAACCTTAAACCACTGGATTTATCCCTGCTGGGCCCCTAGCACACTTTAAATAGCAAAATTATTTAACTTCGGTTCGGTTGGGGAACAAAACAGTAATTAAACGCCTAATGCATCTACTGCTTATCTCAACAAACTTTTTACTATTTGAACACCCCTAAAAATTCGGACAATAGCTATGGGTTAAATAAAACAGGAAGTTGAGAACGCAGGTGTGCATATAGAAATAGTCTAATTTGCTAATTCTTCTTGCTCTCACCCTAATTTTTGGTTTAATATTTCCATACCATTTTATTGGTACTAGCTCTTACGGGTTACATCAATACCCAAACACACTTTTGTTTAGTTTATCTATAGTTATGATTATTTAAGGAAGGGGTCTGCAAACTTTTTTTCTGAAAAGGGCCCCAAAATAAATATTTTTGGTTTTGCAGGACCTACAGTGTACATCACAACCTTTCACCTCTCCTGAGGTTGAGAAGCCACAGACAAATGAGCCATAGACAAATGAGCGGGCTGTGGGCCAGTGACGTTTTATTTACCAAAACAGCGAGTCGGCCACATTTGGCCTGTGGGCCATAGTGTGCTGACCCCTGTTTTAGGGGATAGGCATAATTGTAGAAACACTAAAAGAAAGATAAGGGAAAATAAATAATATGGGCATAGGGAGAAATGCTCATTAGAGAAGAGGGGTGTGTGTGTGTGTGTGTGTGTGTGTGATTTTTCCAGTGTGGACACTATTCATAGTTTATACGTGGCATATTATTTAACACATACATGCACCCTGTAGTAGAGGCCCTTCTATGTAGTATATTGGCAGAGCACTGAATTGGAAGCCAGGAAATCAGGCTCTAGGTAAAGTTCTGCCACTCACTTGAAATGTTGCATTGAGCTAGTTATCCTCTTTGAGCCAGAAAAAATAATGGGATTAAAGGATCTCCAATGATCTATTCTATCCTTCTCTGATGCTATGATTTTCCTAAGATTTCTAGGGAGAAATACAAAGTTAAAAATTATGGATTAAAAATATATAAAAAATATATTAAAACTTGGCCTGGAACTTACTAATTCAACCCATGTAACCAGCCACACCACCAGAGCCAATGAGTCAAAGGACGCTCTGTGAAGGCCACTGCTTAGAGGTGTGGAGTAAGAGCAACGCCACAGGTGCCCACCCGGAAGGCTATGAGTGAGAAGCTGGGTCTACACACATGTGTGGAATGAGGACTCCCCTTTGGGTGCACTTACTATGATGGGTGAAGCTTCCCTGTGACTTCAGAGGACAGTCATGTGGACATTTTATAGGAAGAACCTGAACAGAGGAGCAGGGGACCAGGGAGTTCTTCCCACCACTGAGTAGAATGGCCCATTTCTTAAAGCACTTAGAACCAAAGATGGTCACTTCCTTCTCAGAGAGTGGGTGTTTGGTATAGTTGGTTGATCTTTGGATGTTGGACATCGAGAAGGATCTAGGAGGCCCTGAGGCTTGCAAACTACATTCTCCAGTGACCCCAGTAGAAAGGGCCGTTGTGTGTGTGTTGAGGGGGAGATAAGCTGAAAGAGCTTTGTGCCCCATGCCTGCTTCAACCAGAGCTCCCCAACCCTGGCTTTTATTTGCTGGTATTAAGTGCTGATCCAATCACTTCATTAGAAATGAGAAGATTGAGCCTGAGAAGGGGGCATAAGTGGATGTGGCTATATCAGGGAGTCAGAGAAGATTCTACTGGGCATAAGAAGTTTATATTCATCTTCTGGGGAGGACGGACGCCTAGGGGCGGAAGGCACACGAAGAAGCGAATACTCAGTCCCGTTTCCGTCCAGCGACTCTCTGGGTCTCTCAGCCTCGAGGGAAACGTTCTCATAGCACCCCTCAGCAGCGTTCCCTGATGGCCTTTTCCCGAGGACGCTGTGGTTGATGAGGGTGTAGCACAGATCCTCCGAGGAGCCCTGGTCAGCCTCCTCCTGCTGGTCAAAGGACAGCCATCATCAAGACCTGGCCTCTTGCCATTCCCTTTATACTTCGTCTCAACAGAGGTTCAGCCTTGGGCAAAGTCTGTCTTCCACAGCCGCTTCCCTTCCATCTCCTGTGTCTGGTTTTCCTAAATGGCTGCCCCAGCCCAACCACTAGCCCAAGCTGCCAGAGAGCTCAGCCTACTCAGGCATGCATTCTCTGCCCCACGTCCCAGAGTGACCCCAGACCACACTACGTAATTCCCAAAGTCTCAGGACCCTGGGGCTGCTCCTTCTTATATAAGAGAACAATCCGAAGACACCTTAAAGTGCTTGGGTTACGATATTTAACCACCCATTCTAGAGATATCTGCATTATTAAAAAGAGAATCCACTTAAGAAAAGGTCTCATTCAGTGAAATCTCAGGAGATAAAAAGCAAAACAGCAAGGTACAGGAGAAAGAGCGTGGATTTGGGAGCGAGACTTGTTTTTGAATCATGCCCCTGCCATCTTGTCGGCTGTCCGGCTTTGAGGGAACATCACTTGATGTCTCAGTTTTCTCATCTGTAAAATGGGTAGGAAAATAATAGTGCAAATCTTACAGGGTCGTTGTGACAGTTACATGAGATGATGCGTGTGAAGGGCTCAGCCCACTGCATGGCATAAACCAAGTACTCACTAAATATTAGTTCCTTTCAATAAATTGTGCAACAGAGATGGCTGTTGCTTCTGCCGTCAGGCTCTGCATATGTCCCTGGGCTCACAAGCACTGGTGTCTAAAGAACTCAATATTAAGGTCAGAAGGGGTGTTGGAGGTCTTCTCCTGCTAGCTGAGGTGTCTGCATTTCTACTGTCATCTCAGAAAAAGTCTCAGAAATGTTTGCATTACCTGGATGGGAGCAGATGATGTTTCTTCATCTGGAGAAAGAAAACACACTCAATGAATTTCAGGTCATGGGGAGATTTCTGGGAGGGGAGGAGAGGAACACTGAAAGAGAAGCAACCAGAGAATCAAGGAACAGCAGGGGTAGTCTTCCTCAGGCTAGCCTGATCTTCAACTCCCTGGGGAGTGACAGGGCCATCCAGACAAGAAACAGCCAGAGCTGTGCTGAGATGCTGAGTGGACGGAAACACATTCAGTGGGTCTTTGGATAGGAAATCACACTTCCCTCCCTTCCTCACTCCTTTCCTTCTCTGTCCTTCCTTCCCTAAAATTTGTTGCGTCTACCCTGTACCAGGAACTGGAGAGACAAAGAAGAATCAGACAGTCCCTGTCCTCAAGGGGCTCACAGGCAAGCATAGGAGGCAGACAAGGACCTAAGAGAGATCCACAGTGCAGAGGAAAGCTGTCGTTTCTACTGTAGGTGACAGGGGATGATGGCAGTGTGGAAGCTGGCGCTCAGGGAAAGCTTTACAGAGAAAGAAACTCTTAAACTGAGCATTTCCGTTTTTGAGACTGCTGGCAGAAACAAACATAAGCAGACCAATTTTTCAAAAGCCAGTGTACTTAAAACCAGCTGGCTCTGGCCACTCAGCAAAGAGGCAAACACACTAGCTGAATAAGCAAACATGAGAATTCACAGAGAAGCCTCAGGATATCACCCTACGTGGGAGGTGGTTGTGCTGATGCAGGCCACCTTGCTGTGTAAAGATTTATATTCCCTCAGTACTGACGTTCCAGATTCTCACATCTCTGTAAATTCCCCTGGCTATCTAGGACTTCCGTGACTATCGCTGTAAGAAAAGGGTCTGTGGGGATCCAAGATGGTGGCGTAGGAAGACCCTACAATCAGCACCTCCCATGGACACACCAAATCTACACCTACATATAGAGCAATTCTTTCTGAAGAAGAACTGAGGGCTGACTGAACAGCTTTGCACAATGACAGAAGGACCAAATAGAGACGGGTAGGAAAGACGGTACGGACAGGAACCCCATCCTTGACACAGCAACTTGCAGGAGGGAGGGGTATCACTGAGGGGCCCATGCGTACATTCCCCTCCCCCTCCGGGGGGGGCACAGCAATAAGAATAGCGGTTTAAAAGGCACCTAGACTCTATGTGAAGAAATCCATTTACTACCCGTAGAGCATCTGCCAAATGGGCAGGCAACTACTGGCACACTCCTCAGGTTCAAAGGCACTGGAGAGCACCATTTTTTGCATTCCTCCACCTTGATAGCACAGTTGGGAATGTAGTCCAGGTGCTCCAGCCAGGCTGCCAAGATTGCCCCTGCAGACTCCAGGCCCACAGAAGCTCCAGCCATCCCCCAAAAGCAACACCAGGGGGGTGCACTCCGGCTCTCCACCCCCGACTCCTACCCCAGCTCCAGCCATCCCACCAAAGCTGCCCAGCACATACAGTCTACACAGAGGCTACTCCTGCACAAGGCCATGACTGCAAGACTGGAAGAGGTAGCTGTTTTGACTAATTCATAGAAACAAACACAGGAAATCAAACAAAAAACGGGGAGACAGAGAAATGTTCTAAATGAAAGAACAAAATCACCCCCCCGATACAAACCCTAATGAAATGAAGATAAGTCATTTACCTGATAGAGTTCAAAATAATGATCATAAAGATGCTGACCAAGCTCAGGAGAAGAATGGAGGAACACAGTGAAAACCTCCACAGGGAATTCGAAAATGTAAGAAAGAAAACCAATCGGAGATGAAGAATGCTATGACTGGAATGAAAAGTACACTAGAGGGAATCAACAACAGATTAGATGATACAGAGGAAAGGATCAGTGATGGGAAGACAGAAGAGTGGAAATCACTCAATGAGAACAGCAAAAGGCAAAAAAGAATTTTTTAAAATGAGGGTAGTTTAAGGAATCTCTGGGAAAAACATCAAGCAAACTAACATTCACATTATAGGGGTTCCTGAAGGAGAAGAGTGAGAGAAAGAGGCAGAAAATGTATTTAAAGAAATAATGGCTGAAAACTTCCCTAATCTGGGGAAGGAAGCAGACATCCAGGTCCAGGAAGCAACAAGATGAACCCAAAGAGATCCACACCAAGACATATCATAATTAAAATGGCAAAAGTTAAAGAGAGAAAAGGCAGCAAGAAAAAAAACAAGTCACATCAAGGGAGCTCTTATAAGACCATGAGCTGATTTTTTAGCAGAAACTTTGCAGGCCAGAGGGGAGTGGCATGATATATTTAAAGTGATGAAAGGAAAAACCTTAACAACGCAAGAAAACTCTACCCAGCAAGGTTATTATTCAGAATTGAAAGAGAGGTAAAATTTCCCAGACAAGCAAAAACTAAAGGAGTTTATCACCACTAGACTGGCCTTACAGGAAATGTTTAAGGCTCTTCTTTAAGCAGAAAAGAAAAGATTATAACTAAAAATAAGACACTGTATGAAAGAAAATATCTCACTGGTAAAGGCAAATATATTTTAAAGCCAGTGGAACAGCCGCTTAAGAAGCTAGTATGAAGGTTAAAAGACCAAAGTAGTAAAATCGACTGTAACTGCAATAAGAAGTTAAGGGATATACAGAATAAAAATGTGAAATATGATGACAATAACATAAACATAGGTGGGGAGCAGTAAAAATGTAGTGCTTTTAGGATGTATTCAAACAAGTAACTATCAATCAGCTTAAAACTAACGAGATATATATATATATATATATATATAGAGAGAGAGAGAGAGAGAGAGAGAGAGAGAACACACACACACACACACACACACACACAAACAATCACAAGAGACAACTACAAGTAAGCCAACAAACTGGACAATCTAGAAGAGATGGATAATTCCTAGAAACATCCAATCTTCCAAGAATGATTCAGAAAGAAAGAGAAAAAATGAACAGACCAATTACTAGTATCAGTAGAATCAGTAATCAAAAAACTCCCAACAAACAAAAGGTTAGGGTGAGACGGCTTCACAGGTGAATTCTACCAAACATTTAAAGAAGAGTTAATACCTAGTCTTCTCAAACTCTTCTAAAATATTGAATGCTTCCACGCTCATTTTACAAGGCCTGCATTACCCTGATACCAAAACCAGACAGACACCACAGAAAAAAAAAAAAGGTACAGGCCAATATCCCTGATAAACTGAGATGCAAAAATCCTCAACAAAATATTAACAAACCAAATTCAACAATATGTCAAAAGGATCATATACTGTGGTCAAGTGGAATTTATTCCAGGGATGCAAGGATAATTCAATATCCACAAATCAATCAATGTGATACACCACGTTAACAAAATGAAGGATAAAAATCATATGATCACCTCAATAGATGCAGACAAAGCATTTGACAAAATTTAACATCTATTTATGATAAAAACTCTCAACAAACTGAATATAGAGGGAATATACCTCAGCATAAAGGTCATATACATCAAGCTCACAACAACATCACACTTGATGAGAAGCTGAAATCTTTTCCTTTAAGATCAGAAACAAGACAAGTATGCCCAACACTTACCACTTTTATTCAACATAATATTGGAAGTCTAGCCCCAGCAACCAGACAAGAAAAAGAGATAAAGGGCTTGCAAATTAGAAGGGAAAAAGTAAAACTATCACTCTTTGCAGATGATATAATACTATATATTAAAAAAAAAACTATTAGAGCTAATAAATTCAGTAAAGTTGCAGGATACAAAATTAACATACAGAAATCTGTTGCACTTCTATATATTAGTAACAAGCTATCAGAAAGAGAAATTAAGAAAACAATCCTATTTACAATTGTATCAAGAAGAATAAAATACCTAGAATAAATCTAACCCAGGAGGTAAAAGACTTGTACTCTGAAAACTATAAGACATAGATGAAAGAAATTGAAGACCACGCACAAAAAATGGAAAGATATACTGTGCTCGTGGATTGGTAAAACTAATACTGTTTTTCACAGAACTTGAATAAATGATCCTAAAGTTTGTATGAAACCTCAAAAGATGCAGAATAGCCAAGCAGTCTTGAGAAAAGAAAAGCAAAGCTGGAGGTACCATGCTTGGTGATTTCAAACTATATTACACTACTATAGTATGCTATTACTATAGTAGTACTATGGTACAAATACTATACTACTATACTGGATATTATTAAAAAGACAACAAATAACAACTGTTGTCAAGGATGTGGAGAAATGGGAATTTTTTGCACTGTTGGTGGGACTGTAAAATGCTTCAACCTCTATGGAAAACAGTATGGAGTTTCCTCAAAAAATTAAATATACAACTACCATACGATCCAGCAATTCCACTTCTGAGTATTGATCTGAAGAAAACAAAAGAACGAATTTGAAAAGATATATGCACCCCAATGTTCATTGCAGCATTGTTTACAACGGCCAAGACAGGGAAGCAACCTAAGTGACCCTCAGTAGATGAATGGATAAAGAAGATGTGGTATATGTATATACAATGAAATATTACTCAGCCATAAAGACAATGAAATCTTGCCATAGCAACATGGATGAATCTAGAGGGTATTATGCTGAGTGAAATATGTCAGACAGAGAAGAAAAATATCATATGATTTCACGTATATGTAGAATCTAAAAAACAAAACAAATGAACAAACATAACAAAATAGAAACAGACTCATAGATACTGAGGACAAACTGGTGGTTACCAGAGGGGAGGGGGCAGGGGTGTGAGTTAATAGTTGGCGGAGATTAAGAGGTACAAACATCCAGTTATAAAATAAATAAGTCATGAGAACGTAATATGCAGTATGGGGAATATTGTGAATAGTACTATAATAATTTTGTATGGCGATGGTATATTATATATATTTGATATATATGGTATATATATCAAATCACTACGTTGTGCCCCTGAAACTAGTGTAACGTTATATGTCAATAGCTTCAATAAAATTAAAAAAAACTAAAAGGGTCTGTGAGTTTCAGCATTAGAGGTCTTATTTCTACCATTAGAGGTTTATTTCTATTCCTGTTTTGCTGTGATGGAGATTGGGGTTTCCTGCTCCCACAATTCCCCTGGGTGAAAAGGCTAGGGGTGGGAGGGCTGTATGATATTTTTACACACCAATAGGGCTCGTTTTTCAGAGTTAGAGTGAATGAACCAGGCTCTCCTCTTTAAACCCAGGAAGGCAAAGGCAAAACTCATTTGTTTTTCTTCTTTAGAAACGTTGTGGCCTGTCCTCAGGCCTGTACTTCCTTTGCTTCCCCCCTTACACGTGACACTCTTCACCACCCTCTCCTTCAAATGCTTTTCTTTCCTTAACTTTAGCCCTGTTCAGTCACCAGAGACCGTTGCATCAGCCTCCTAAGTGGTCTTCCAGCATCCGCTCTTGTCACTCCTTCCTACAATCTGTTCTCTGCACAGCAGACTGGGTGATGTCTTTAATGCAAATGTGGTCATACTTGGCCCTTGTTTAAAGCCTTTCAGTGCCTCCTGTAGCTCTCAAGACAAAAACCCTAACCCTAAACTTGACCCCAAGGCCCTGCCCCTCCTCTGTGCTCTCTGTGCCCACACTGGCCTCATTGCAGTTCCTTACATGTGCCTCACACCTCCACCTTTTGCTTTTATTGTTCCCTTTTAACTCCTTCAGCCTGCAGACCTCGGGAAATAACAGAAGGCTATGGAGATGGATAAGCCTGTTCTTGCCTCAATGAGCTCCCAATTTAGTGGAGAAAAAGAGACACGCAATTGAACAAATTGCAGCAAATCTGTGAGTGTTATACTAGAAATATGCCCAAGGAGCTTTGGGAGCAGAGGGAAGGGGCAGCTTGCAAACCTAAGTCTATCAAAAGTAAAAATGATGTGAAAGCAATGACTTACTTTGCTTTGGGGAGTCTTGTCTCACTTTAAAAATGTGCATTTTTTTCCTATAAAAGAAAAGGAAAAGAAATCAGTTGCTTTAATATTCAGAAACTCTCAAAGGGAGTTACACTCGACTATAAAAACTTATGCTTAACTCATTTGTTAAAGTTATAAGCCTCTTATAATACCACCTTCAGCCAGAGAAATAAAAGGATAGGAAAAAGAAAAAATTAAAGATAAGACGGAATAGAAATCTACTCCTTTGCGTTTCGCTCTCTCCCTTTTTCTCCTTCCTCCTCCTTTTTTTGAGACTGGTATGGAATTGATTTATAGATGGAGAACTATGGTTATGTTATATATAATTTTTTTTTTTATTGGCTGCTTTGGGTCTTCGTTGCTGTGCGCGGGCTTTCTCTAGTTGCGGTGAGCACGGGCTACTCTTCGTTGCGGTGCGCGGGCTTGTCCCTGCGATGGCTTCTCTTGTTGTGGCTCATGGGCTCTAGAGCGCAGGCTCAGTAGTTGTGGTGCACGGGCTTAGTTGCTCTACGGCATGTGGAGTCTTCCAGGACCAGGGCTTGAACCCGTGTCCCCTGCATTGGCAGGTGGATTCTTAACCACTGCGCCACCAGGGCAGTCCCCTCTACATAACTTTTTGGAGAGGTTTTTTTCTGACAAAATTTCAATTTCTTTTATATCAAGGAGCCATTGTTATATCTAATCCCAACCTCAGTCCCAATCTATGATATCCAAACAAACAAGCAAGCAATCAAGCAATCAATCAAACACCTCCCGTATGAGCACAGAGGTGACTTCACTGTACTGATGACCCTTGGAAAAACACATTATAAATATAATGGCAGCCAGTTATCATCACAGGAGACAAGGACAGCATCTGCTCTAAGGAGAATGACCATATGTCCTGGTTTATACAGACAGTTTAGTTAACGTTGTTATCAATCATTTAGTGACACTTAACTATTTTTAGCCTCCTTTTCACTCGCAAAAGTTTCCCAGTTTGGACAATGAATTATATGGTCACCCTGGCTATACGTTCTCTGTGCAAGGGACAGAAGTGCATGCTTCTGTCCCAGGTAGACGCTGGGATTTGCAGTGTAATTAAGGGGCTTTTCTCTACATTGATAGCCAGTTTCATCCTTGCTTCTGAGGCTTTCCCGTTTGAAGAGTGTGTAGCCACCCATGAGACTATTGTTCCTGTTTCTTACCACACTCGAAGCATCACTTCCCTGACTGACTCTCAGATGATGGTGGCTGGGCTAGTGCCCAGCTTCCACTGTGGCCACAGACAGTGGATAATTCACAGGTAACTTACAGCAAATACCACATTGAAACTACACTTATAGGGAAATAAGCCCTGAAAACAGTTCTCCACTCACCATGGAAGGCAGAAACACCCGTCAGCGATGTGGCAGTCCCAGCATCTAAAATACCCAAGAGATGACACAAATCACAAGTTTAGTTTCTGTAGCTTTGTTAGGGTGACTCTCTTCCCTTTGTCATTTCTGTAAAAACCCTTTTTTTTTTTCTCCCCCAAGAGAATATTCATTCTAGGTGACTTGGACACATCTGTCATACTAGAATGGCTTCGTCCTCCCAGGACATTAACTGGACCTTTGGAAATATGACATTATCAACTCCTAATCAGAGAAGGAACTTTCTGCTGTGTTCCCAGCAAAGAAAAAAAGGCTTGCTTATCTCCAATTCCAGCGATTTATGTGGCCTCTTGTGATGAAGGACACACAGAGTTATCTCCAGGAGATCAACGTAAAAGTGTGTGGACATTTGAGAAATTTCTTCTAGGCATCGATTAGGCAATATTTACGTAGGATCCCGCTGCACTCTGAATTTCTCCTATTTACACTCTTATAATTTTCTGCTCACTTGTCTATATCCTACACTAGAAGGTGAGTTTCACAAGGTTGGGGACCATATTTGTCTGTTCATCGTGGTATAGATTACCAGCATATGCCACAGTGTCTGGCACATAGTAAATATATTTTCAATAAGTATTTGATAAATGAAGGAGTGGCTAAGAACAGAGCAACTCTAACTGGCTCAGATCATCAGATCTGCCTTATTGACCTCAAGGTATAGCTATATAAACAGGACTTGTTATCTCTTTAATGGCAGAAAGGCTCAGGGTCTCTCTGCAGTCAGATATTGAGGCTAAGTCTGGGCATCTTTCTGAACTGAGGCATGGTTAACTACCTACACGGTTGACTGGGAAAGGCCTTTATAAAGTACTGCATGTACCAGTAACACTATGCAAAAATGTTTGGAAAACACAAAAATATCTCCCCCAGTGTCTCTTGGCAAGGGCAGTGGAAGAGAGGCTGCTGCACTTGAGCTTGGCTGTGGGCGCCATTGTTCTGAGTCTTCTGACAGCTTCTGGGGTCTGTGTACCATTAGAGCCTTTGGGGCTGAGAGGTATAGCTGTAGTTCTTCCTCCTCTTCAGGCTTCGTGCAGGGTTCTTTAGCCCATTTGCTTATATCTCCTATTTCTGACATTAAAGAAACACCGGAAGGAAAGCACTAAATCACACTCATGCTAAGAAATCAGGTTCGCTTAGGAGATATGGGAGTAAGATGAAAGGAGATGATTAATTTTGCATGACTGGATCAATATCCCTGGACTCCCGGAGCCACAGTTTCTTTATGTGTAAAATGAGGATACTTATACCGCTTACTTCATGGAGTTGTAAGGGTCACATAAAGTTAAATATGCGCAAAAGCTATTTTCAAACTGACTAATTCCCCCAGTCAACTTTTCTGCAATATATTCTTGCATTTCAGTTTGGAGTTTTGGTCTGGGGTAGGTTCAGTCTACGTGCCAGCAATTCCAGGTTTCTGTCTCTTACACAAAGCTTCCCTGGCTTCAGTCTGCCCAGCACTCTCCCTTCTTCTAATGCCCAAGGCCCTTCCAGTCTGTTTCATCCTTTGGACTGTATACTTTAACCTAGGTCCAATGATACACACCAAATATTTGATCCTTAATTTGCACCGAAGAAAAGCACCCTGTTGGGGGGATGCCTGTGTAGGCTTTGGCTGTGTAGCTGCTTTTTAACTGATACTCTTTCAAAAGCTTCTCCTGAAACCATGGGGAAAGCGTAGATAACCCTTCAAGCCACGGAACAACTGGCTTTACCACACTTCGGGATTCTTGGATTCAGGGACGCTCGTTCCATATTTTAGCGATTCCCTGACACTCAAAAGGCCTGGTCAGAAAGGATTGATGAGGAAGACTTTGTTTAAGAGCATCAGGGTAACCACAAGTGTCTCTCTGCACAGCCCTTTCAACAATTGTAGCCATGTGGAGGATGTGATTACCTCAGGAATAGAAACTCAGAGCTTAAAGTGAAATGGCCAGGATGGAGCTGGAGCAGAAGGGTACATGAAATCGACAGACAAAGAGACAACAGGAAATAACGGTCTTCTTTCCAGCTGCTAGGAGTTACACTAGATTCCTAGCAAAACGGCACATCTTCTGTCCAAGGTTTCAGAGTGTTTTTGTCTTGTCTTCATGTTTACTATCATTACAACTGCTGCTGCATCTAAGCAGGGTCCTCTGTTGGGGCGTATGTGAAGTCCAGGACCTGACAGACTTCATTCCTCACAGGCAAAGCCTGGGAGAAGTTTTGCTGGATTTGCTCTCACCTGGATGTTCTCTGTTTGGGGCTTTGATTTCTCAGATTCCAGGGTGTCTCTTGAGAGATCTGCTGCCACCCAAAACTCAACATATCAAGAATGAGCTAAGTCTTTCCTTTCCAGGCTTCCCACCTTGCTTGATACTTTTTCCAGCTTTCTTCATTTCTTCTATTTGTGTGTAACCCCAATTGCCTCGGCTTCCTCTTGTTGCCCTCCCATCTGTTAATACGCCCTTCTAAAGCATATACCTCAGTCTGTCCTTGATTTGACCTCCCCTCCATTGCCATAGAACAGCCCTCGCAACGTTCTCCAACAACTGCCGACAACCACCAGGCCCCAATCATTTGTTCCCAAATGTCCAGACAGCATCATGACAACTGCAAGAATATCAGTGTACAGAGAGGCTTATCCGCTCTATGCAGTTTCAGGGACTGTACACAGGAACCGAGAAGGGCACTGGCCTTGTCTCATGTAAATTGAAATTTTCACAGAAAGCACCAAGGCAGAGAACATGGGATAAAAGGGAAGGAAAGAATTAAATAAAGAAAATAAATTGGCTCACTCTTTGGGTTTCTGTATAACTATCTTTTTATTTGTGGGGAGTTTAGGGTATAGAGAAAAAGAAACTAAAAATTAAACACAATTTACTATGTGCTTACTATATATATATATATATATATACACACATATATATGCACACACACTATAAATGCTACTTACTATTATATATATATTACTTACTATACATACTACTTCCTAAATGTAAATAACATATACATTTTCTATGTTATATTTCACTTAATCCCAGAATAAATCCATGAGGTAGGTATTATGGTTCTATGTCTTACCCATGAAGAAATTGAGGTTAAAAATTTTATGCAACTTGTCTGAGGACAAGTGGGAATAAGTGGGAGAAGCTGAGTTTGCTTCCGGCAGATTCATCCTCTGAAACTCTGAGCTCCTCTCATGAAGGGAATCGGTGCCATTCTGCCTGATGGTGGGAATTTCCCTGCCTTTTGTAACAAATTTGATCTGGAGAGACATGGTGGAGTGTGCTGACTGGATGATAACCAGGTGGTAAAGGTAAAGTTGAAAATAAGATCCAAGTAAATATAAGACTTTTGAGTATAGTCAGGAAGACATTTTAAGTCAGCATAGAAATGAAGATGCTGGGCCAACTGAGTAATTATGTAGAAAAATATGTATTTCTATCTGACACCATATAATGAATGTATGATGCTAAATGTAAAGCAATAAAACTATGAAAATTATACTGTGGATTTGTCTTATTTTGGGATGGGGAAATAATTTTAAGCATAAATTGGTAGAAACCAAAAAGCTTTCTAGATTTAATTCAATTATGTTTAAATATATAAGAAAAACATAAAAATTCTGTATGGTACAAGACACTCAGATTGGACAAAAATATTTTTGGTAATATTTATGAGAAAGGGCTAATTTCTTCAAAGTAAAAATAGCTTTTACAATCAATAAAACAAAGTAGACCAAAATCCAAAACAAAAGTGGGCAAAAGGCATATTAGCTCTTCACAGATGAAAAAATACACATCTCTGATACAGACAGTAAAATAAAGATAATGCTTCTAATGTTATAAGTAGTTATAACTGTGACTTCCCGGTTTATTTTCTTGTTTATACTTTATTTATTCTCCAATTTCTTTTACAACTAACATGTATTAATGTCACAATCCTTCACAGCCTCACTAAAGTTCTAAAATACAAAATTACAAATGTAACATCAATCATAACTTTCTCAGTCACATCATACCTGTATTTTGTTTTATTTTTCTTTTCAAGACAGTATTTATTTAGGTTTCCAGTCATTCATTCGGTGTTTATTGAGCGCCTACTATATGCCAGAAACAATGTTAGGAAACAGAAATTCAAAGATGAATAAGAAACAGTCTCTACTTTTGAGGACCTCACATCTAGACATAAAAATAGGGACTTATAATCTGATAGAAGAATGCTAGAGTTTCAGACTGAGGGCTGTAAGGATCTGAGGAAGAGAAGTCCCAGACAACACTCACCCTCAGGGAGGGCCGGGAGACATTCCTCGGGTTCACCAAACCTCCTTTTGGCAGGTGGCTTTTTAGATTCTATGTTCTAGCTCTCAATGGCATGAACTGAGCTCTGAGACACCAAACACAATCCTGTAAAGACCACCCCCCAACTCCCCAGCTAGCTCATTTTCTCCAAACCACCTCACTTTGTACCATAAGGATTCCCTTGTTTTGGATGGTACTAATTTTTAAAATGGCAGCTTTGACATTAATGAAGGTGATGGTCCAAAAGAAGAATATCTTCTAATTATTGAACCCTACTCTGTATCAGGTACTATGCTAACATCCCACACACCAAAACCCTCCAGCATAGGTATTGTGTTATTATTTCCAGTTATCATGAGGAAACTGAGGCCCAGAAAAGTTAAGCCAAGTTCTCTACCAATTTCAATGACCTCTGCTTACCTGTTGCAGGGAATGTGCACCAGGTAAGGTCTTATGCTATCAGGAAGCTTGCTGTTTATTTCGAACTTTAATAGTGACGAAAAGGGTGGTGGTGTCTTTAACCTCAGAAGAGCATACCCTCCGGGCCCCCAGAAAGTTTTTCCATTTCTTAGGGGGTAGTCTGTTGCACAGAACTTCCTTGATAAATTCTTGCCTTTCAGCTGTCCTCCACCAGCTGCTCATTGTGATTCTGGGGAGAAGGCCAACCTATAAAGAATTGAATGTGTTCTCTGGCACATAGTAGGCACTTCATTCTTGTCAGTCCCTCACCCAATTGCTTTCTCCCCAAGAGTAGACCTCTTTTTCTCTTTCTGGCTACATTGCCCAGACCCATCTCCTCTGCTCCCCATTAGGGAGTCTGGGCTCACCTGTTTTCCCTCAGCAGAGAGTTCCCCATCCTCTCAGTCCTCTTGGTGCCTTCCCCTTGGCTTGCCCTGTGTTCTGACAAGTGCTGCTCCTGACTTAGAGACAGGGCTGCATTGCTCAGCCACCAGGGCAGAGAGAGCTGTGAGGAGAGTATCCCTTTGAAGAGGAGAGGAGGAGCCCGGGGGGGAGGAGATTCAGAAGTGCACACATGCACAACTTCCTAAAATGTCAGAGGCTGAACCAACTGGGTTATTGCCCTTAACCAGAAGTTGTTAGTCAATGAGAGTTTTGAACAAATGGGGAAGCCCCAACTGCAATTGTAAACAAGCCATGGGGGTTTTTCACCTCAGATGCCTGAGCTCATTAAAGCACTTTGTAGTCCTAGAAACATCAGACGGGGAGAACTTTGTTTTAAAACAAAAAAGCTTAAAAATCAAGCCATAGGGCTTCCCTGGTGGCGCAGTGGTTGAGAGTCTGCCTGCTGATGCAGGGGACACTGGTTCTAAAAAAAAAAAAAAAAAAAAAAAAAAATCAAGCCATAGACCAGTAGAAAATATTAGCAAAACATACATCTGGTAAAAAGATTTTTATCCAAAGTGTGTAAAGAACTCTCAAAACTTACTAAGAATAGAACAAACATCAAATAACAAAATAGGCAAAATATTTGAAAAGACATTTCATCAAAGAAAATATGCAGATGGCAAACAAAGTCATGAAAAGATGCTCAACACCATAGTCATTAGGGGTGTAATAATATAAATCAAAACTACAACGCAATACTTTTGCACATCTATTAGAATGGATAACATTGAAAACAAAAACAAAAACTGGTGGGCTTCCCTGGTAGAGCAGTGGTTGAGAATCTGCCTGCTAATGCAAGGGGACATGGGTTCGAACCCTGCTCTGGGAGGATCCCACATGCTGTGGAGCGGCTGGGCCCGTGAGCCACAACTACTGAGCCTGCGTGTCTGGAGCCTGTGCTCCGCAACAAGAGAGGCCACAATAGTGAGAGGCCCGTGCACCGCGATGAAGAGTGGCCCCCGCTTGCCACAACTGGAGAAAGCCCTTGCACAGAAACGAAGACCCAACACAGCCATAAATAAATAAATAAATTAATTAATAAACTCCTACCCCCAACATCTTCTTTAAAATAATAAATAATAAAAATTAAAAAAATATAAAAACAAAAACTGATAATACCAAGAGCTGACAAGGGAAGCGGAGCATCTAGAAGTCTCACATACTGCTGATGGGAATGCGATATGGTTTAGCCTCTTTGGAAAAGAGTATGGCAGTTTCTCATAAAGTTAAACATAGCCTTACCACACAACCTAGCAACCCCACTCTTAGGCATTTACCCAAGAGAAATAAAAAATTAAGATCTCTAAGAACCTGCATGTGTATGTTTATAGCTGCTTTACTCATCATTGCCAAAAAAACCCCAAAACAAAACAGAAAAAAAACCCTGGAAATAACCCAGATAATCTCAAGTAGTGAATGGCTAAACAAACTATGTCACATCCACACGATGGGATTCTGCCCAGTAATAAAAAGGAATGGACTACTAATATATATAACAACATAGATGATTCTCAAATGCATTACGCTGAGTGGAAGAATCCAGATTTAATATCTACCTTTTGTGACATTCAGGATGAGGCAAAACTGTAGGGACAGAAAACACATCAGTGGTGGCCAGAGAAGGGGTAGGGGAAGGTTTGATCTTCAAGGATCAGGAGGGAATATTTTTGTAATTGTTCTGTATCTTGTGGTGTTGGTGACATACATGACTGTATGCATTTCTCATAATTCATAGAGCTGTATATCAAAAAGCATGCATTCTACCATATGTAAATTATCTCAATAGAAAGGTTAAAAATGAAAGAAATTAACTTGGGGACAGGAATTACAGATTTTTTAAATTATTCTTATAGTTGATGGTTGGTTCAAGTTTGGCCACTCATTTGTTCCTTCATTCCTTCAACAAGTATATGCTGAGCACTTACTGTATGCTGGGCATTGTGGGTTTAGTGGTGAAGGAAGCAGATACAGGCCTGCCCTCATGGAGCTCCTTGAAATGAAATGAAACAAAGTGCAAAAGATCTTACTGCTTGTCCTAGAGTAATGGAGAGGTCATACCTGCAACAGGCAGAGCAGCATGGGAAAGCAGCTTAGAAGAAACCATGTTAGAGAAGCTGGGGTACTAGTTGTGCAACAGCAGACCCATCACACATCACTCATGCCCCCGTTGCTGCTCTCCATACATCAGGCTGTCTATGTGGGGGGTTTCCAGGAGCACTTTATGACAAATGGGCTGAGAGGTGGACAACACTTGCCTAGGAGGACAAAGTATTCTGGAGTGAGTAGGGCTTGTGAGAGGGAAAGGAGGGTTATGCCAGTCTAGGAGGGCTCAATGCATGAAGTAAAATATATTATGATTGATAACATTTTAGTCCTGCAAGGGAAAATACAAATGAAAGAGCCTAATTCTCTCTGTTGAAAATAAGGCCAGAGACCTTTTCCCCTCCCTTTTTTTAGAGCATTTATTTTAGAAAACTTGTAAGTTCTTTCTCTCCATCTTTCAAATACATGTAAATCTTTTAAAAATTGAATAAACAACCCAGGAACATTTCCCCCCGGGACCTGGGACCCATCTTTTTGAAATGCAATCACAAGGAAGATAAGGCCCTTATGTCCCAGTTTTCCTGGGAGAATAGGAGCCAAACTTCAGCTGATCCCTGGCTCCAAATTTCAAACCTACCTACAGGCAAAAGGATAAGAGGAAAATTTCTCTTTCAAGGACAATCAGCAAACATATTACCAAATGCATTTAGGGTGAATAATGTGTGACAAATAATGCAGTCAAGTCCTCTTATTTGAGGACTAGACATTGTTTATCTTGAAAAAGTATATACAATGGATTGTATCTGTTTGGCTACAGAAAAGGGCAAGATTTCTTTGTTTCTGTAATCTCCTTATAGGATTTCCTATGATTCTCATTACATTCTGGTTTAATGCTTATTCAATAATAAAACTTTCTCTTCCTTCTACTTTTGTGGAGAGATTTTCTGGGGCAGCAGGAGATTGTGTGTTTTTAATTATATTTCTCCAACAGAACCTCCATTCAATTTTTCATTAATCCCTTGGGTAATTTATCCTAGGAAAGATATTAGGATAGCAAATTTTCCTATCTTGGGAATAACTGAAATTCAGGAAACACTCTCCTCAGTAAGTTAGTTGAACAGTGAAGAAAGAAAATTCTTAACAAAGCATATATAAAAATTAGGGATGTCTACTGCATACAGATCTAAGAAATCTGGGGCTGCCCTAATCTGTTTCTCCCATTCTCCTGTGTCAAAACCACTTCCTTTACCAAGTTGAATAATTAAAATAAATTTTAAGGAATTTCTTCCAAGTTATCTAAAGCTTTCTATTCTGTTGTGGGGAGAAAAAATACAAAACTAAACTAAACTTCCTCTAGCCTTCTAGGTTCTTCTGGCTCGTCTAAGAATTATATCCACAGGAGACAGATTAACAGGAAAAAAAACAAATTTAATTATATACTTACAGGGGCTCCATAAGAATATGAGGCCCAAGGACAAGTTAGGCAGTTGAGACTAATAAGCCTTCTGAGAGAAGAAGAAGGGGGTAGGGACTTGAGACTTCAAAGGGGAGGAAGGCAATTCACATGGAGATGGAGAAGTAAATGTTGGATAACAAATGTTTGCTGGGCCCTGCAGAGACAACGGGACACAGGGAGGACTTTGGGCTTCAGGCTCTGCTGAACTCTCCATACCACACATAGCCCGAATTCTTTGTAGGTATCTCTGGTGGTGGTGCTCTTCCTGGACCAGGCTCTTTGTCTAAATTCTTTTAGGCAGTTAAGGAGGGGGTGGGTAAAAAGAAAGAGTTCTTGAGCCTTTTGCTTTTTTAAAAAAAATCTCCAGTCCAAATAACTCTCAAGCTAATGGGATAGTCTAGGGTGGCAAGTTTTGTTCCCCTACACCATATATAGGGAATCTGAGATAACAGCCAATGGTCTGCCATTTTGTGTGTGAAGAAAGTGGTGTGTGTGTGTGTGTGTGTGTGTGTGTGTGTGTGTATGTGTGTGAGAGAGAGTATGAAGGTGTCTTGACACACTGTTATAACTAACCTTTCTCTTCCCTATTACTTTCAGGAAAAAATTTACTTTAAAGTCCCTCTCCTCAGTGGCCTCTCTATGTGTTGTCCCACCTAGAGGTCAGAAGCAGGGAACCAGAGTTTTTAGCATCATGGAGGAAAGAAAAAATGGACAAGGGAGTTAGCCAGTGAGTAGGGCAATTGTTGACTCCTCACCAGTATAAATTAAATTATCCTAGACGTTGGGTAGGGCAGCTCGAGCAAACAGCCTGGACGCTGCCCCAAGGGTGGCTTAATTAGTTCCAGTGTCGAGCAAAGCCTTCTTTGCGTTCAGAGAGTCAACACCATAGGGGTGAGTGTTGGAAATCAACCTTCCATTATAATTTAAGAAAAGGCTGGGGATGGCTCCCTAACTTTCAACTTTGAGTTTTACTCAGGCCATTAGCTGGAGAAGCTGAGCTGTGGAAGCATTAGCTACTGATCATGAAAATTTTTTATGATTGTGTAAGGTAGCAGGAAGGAGCAGGACACGTATAATATTTACATTTATTGCTGTGAAAACAACTCTGGACTAAATAATCTACCTCTGCTCCACAAATGAAAGTCTAGAAATACACACACCCACACAAAGAAGCCAAAATAACAAATCTTTGAATCATACGTTCTCTGTCCTTCTTGGTGCTTACTCCAATGCCTAATACATATGAGAAATTATATGAATTAAATTCTAAATAAAAGCCTGGATGTTTGTAAGCAGATGATGGTGAAATCAGAGGAAGTTTCAGTTGGAATCTTTAAATTAACTTTCCTATCCTTAGGCATTACTGTAAGAGAATTAATTACCAATGCAAAGCCTGTTTTGCTATATCTCTAAGATCATAGGATAGTATAATCAGAATAATCATTTGTTGAGAGCTTTCTATAATCTACGTACTACATTAAATGTTTTAGGTGTAATTTCTTATTAGTTCATGCAAGAATTCTATGGGATAAATACCATTTCCTCTATATTATGGATGAGGACACTAGGCTCACAGAAGTCAAAGGACTTGCTCAAGACACCCCAATAGTAATCTAGTATATAAGTGCAAACAGGGCATGAAGTTTATTCATTTTCCTATGCAATGAGTAGCTGTAGAAAGATGGCCTTGACTTTGAACTTAGGTCTGTATCACTCCAATGTGTCCAGAAAGGCTGAAACATATTTACATGTCTTGAGTGTGTCATGGCTTCCCAGTTCTTGTGTGGCTTTTGTCGACTGAAAAAAAAAAAAACAAAAACACAACATGAGAGCTGTGAGTTTAGTTTTATTTGGAGATTTATTGAGGACTATAGCCTGGGGATAGCTCTGAGGAGCTGCTCTGGAGATGTAAGGAGGGAGGTCAGTACATATGTGATTTTTGGAGAAGAGGTACATGCAGTCAAGCACACAACTTAGTAGAAGGTTGCTGCCAGTCACAAAGAACAGATATCTCTGTTAATGATTTTTCTAAGTACAGGAAGATACAAGAAATTCGGTTTATAAAATCTTCTCCTGAAAATATATGCCAATTTTCCCAGAGCACAGAGTGTCTCATTCCTTATCTCCACCCTGAGCTCCTTTCAGGGTGTGTTGAAAGTCAGCGACTGCAGTGGCTAATGACTCAATCCTTGTAGAACCAGATGGTGAGTGACATTTAGTTGGCACTTTTAACTTCAGACTGACTTCAGCTGCCAAGGCTGGTTAGAGGTCTTCTGGATAAGAGTGATTCTTTGAACTTTTTCAGTCTCAAAAAGCAGATGGTATAAATCAAGCCCTAGGTAGTCTTTTTTAGACTTTTGTGATTAGAGATGGGAGCTGAGAGAGCTATGTATGCTAAGGAAAATCATTTTGGAGCATTTTATGACAGGAAAAGAACTGGTTTATTTAAGAATTCTTGTAGAGTCAGGAATATAATGCCTTAGTTAAGACATCACCATTCTGCCTTCCCTGCAAAATGTCTCATAGAGAGGATGAAGGCTGCATGATGGGATAATATTGAAAAGTCTTCCTGAGTATAATTTTCTAACTACTTACTTTTTGGTACATAATATGAGTTGATTAGGAATCCTGCCTAATGTCAAAGAGTTATGTGTTTGAAAACTATGACTGTTAATAGCTGATATTCCTCATTAAGGAGTATTTGGCTTTATTTGTTTTAATTGTATTGAAATACAGTTGATTTAAAGTGTTATGTTAATTTCTGTACAGCAAAGTGACTCAGTTATACACATATATATTCTTTTTCATATTCTTTTCCATTATGGTTTATCACAGGATATTGAATATATTTCCCTGTGCTATATAGTAAGACTTTGTTGTTTACCCATCCTATATATAATAGTTTGCATCTGCTAATCCCAAATTCCCAATACTTCTCCCCTGCCCTGCAACCACAAGTCTGTCCTCTATGTCTGTGAGTCTGTTTCTGTTTCATAGATATGTTCATTTGTATCATATTTTACATTCCACATATAAGTGATATCACATGGTATTTGTCTTTCTCTTTCTGATTTACTTTGCTTAGTATCTCTAGGTCCATCCATGTTGCTTCAAATGGCATTATTTCATGATTTTTAATGGCTGAGTAATATTCCATTCCATATATACACCACATCTTCTTTATCCATTCATCTGTTGATGGACATTTATGTTGTTTCCATGTCTTGGTTATTATAAATAGTGCTGTTATGAACATAGGGGTGCATACATTTTTTCAAATTGCAGTTTTGTATGGGTATATGCCCAAGAGTGGAGCTGCTGGATCATATGGCAATCCTATTTTTAGTTTTTTGAGGAGCTTCCATACTGTTTTCCATAATGGCTGCACCAGTTTACATTCCCACCAACAGTGTAAGAGGGTTCTCTTTTCTCCACACTCTTTCCAACATTTATTATTTGTAGACTTTTTATTGATGGCCATTCTGATCAGTGTGAGGTGGTACCTCATTGTAGTTTTGATTTGCATTTCTCTAATAATTAACGATGAAGAGCATTTTTCATGTACCTCTTGGCCATCTGTATGTCTTCTCTGGAGAAATTTCTATTTAGGTCTTCTGCCCATTTTTTGATTGGATTGTTTGTGGGTTTTTTGTTATTGAATTGTGTGAGTTGTTTGTATATTTTGGAAATTAAGCCCTTATTGGTTGCACCATTTGCAAATATTTTCTCCCAGTGTGTAGGTTGTCTTTTCATTATTTTATGGTTTCCTTTGCTGTGCAAAAGCTTATAAGCTTGATTAGGTCCATTTGTTTATTTTTGCTTTTATTTCTATTGCCTTGGGAGACTGACCTAAGAAAACATTGGCACGATTTATGTCAGAGAATGTTTTGCCTATGGTCTCTTTTAGGAGTTTTATGGTGCCTTGTCTTATGTTTAAGCCTTTAAGCCATTTTGAGTTTATTTTTGTGCATGGTATGAGGGTGTGTTCTAGCTTCATTGACTTACATGAGGCTATCCAACTTTCCTAACACCACTTGCTAAAGAGACAGTCTTTTCCCCATTGTATATTATTGCTTTCTTTGTCAAAGATTAATTGTCCATAGGTGTGTGGTTTTATTTCTGGGCTTTCTATTTTGTTCCACTGATCCGTCTGTTTTTGTGCCAATACCACACAGTTTTGGTTACCGTAGCTTTGCAGTATGTCTGAAGTCCAGGAAGGTTATGCCTCCTGCTTTGTTCTTTTTCCTCAGGATTTCTTTGGCAATTCTGGGTCTTTTATGGTTCCATATAAATTTTAAGATTATCTGTTCTAGTTCTGTAAAAAATGTCATGGGTAATCTGATAGGGATCACATTAAATCTGTAGATTGCTTTGGGTAGTATGGCCATTTTAACAATATTAATTCTAATCCAGAAGCATGGAATATCTTTCCATTTCTTTGAATCATCTTCAGTCTCCTTTATTAATGTTTTGTAGTTCTCAGCATATAAGTCTTTCACTTCCTTGGTGAGGTTTGTTCCTAAGTATTTAATTAATTTATTTATTTTGATGCAATTTTAAAAAGGATCGTTTGTTTATGTAAGGAGTATTTGGTTTCAAAAAGTAGGTAGGAACACAGCTCCAATACCTGTCTAAGTGAGCTTTGGGGGAGGGATGTTAGCATATGACTTGCTGGGGGCAATAATAAAACAGAAGATTATTTTTAATGGTAAGGGGACTATTTGAAACAAAATGGAAATTTGTTCAGCTCACTGAGAGGGCTCCTACAATGTACCCAGGCAGGTGGATGGTACAGCACTCTTCCCTGTCATTTCTTGGACTACTGTTTCAGAATGAATGACCCTTGGGAAGAATATTCCTTCATCAGCAAAGTTTTCTGTTTTTAACTAGTAAGACTAACATAGAATATAGAAGGTTCAGTTATGTATCTGGAGGGAAAAAAAATAATACAAACTAGGTTTAAACACTGTAACAGTTAAAAGCTAAGTTAAAAATAAAATTCCAAGGGTCAAAAGACCAAGTAAAGCCCTTATCTAAAAATATTAAAAGCAGACAATATTCTGGGCCTTGTAAGCAAATAAGTGGGCTTCCCCTGAGGAGTCAAGCGAAAATGAGCTCTAAGCACCCTTCTCAGGCCAAAACCAGCATTACATTCTTTCTGGTGAAGGAGGAGTCCTGGGCACACAATTACCATACCCTGATGAGGAGGGTGGGTATACACCTTGCAAAGTGCTGCAATTATTTCATATCTCAGTGCCTTGTTCAGGCTTCTTTCCCCACGTGGAAATGTTTACCGTCAAGGACACGGACCTAGTCAGACACTGACAATGACTAATATTTTTTGGAGTGTATCCTTCTCTTCTCCATTGGCTTAGATTTCCACCCCCTCCCCCCCAACAAAAAAAAATCTAGAGAACTTAAAAAGCATTGTAAATTATTCTGAATGTATTTGGGCGATTTGAGTACCAGTGTCATCACGTCTAGCTGTGACTTTGAGCAATTTTCGGAATTCTTTAAGCTCCATTACTTTCTCTTTAAAATGGGATGATGATAGTACCTACCACCTAAATTTCATGTAGTGATGGCTCAAGCTGAAATGAGGGCAAGACCCTCAGAAGAGTGCCTGGTGCACACTAAGCTCGCTGTCAGTGATGGCTACTGGTGGAGAGCACTTCTTCCCTCTCCTGATTTCTGGTTCCAGATTGAGGGCTTCACTCTCCATTGCCTTAACACTCCTGGCCTGTCACCATACCTCCTCATTCATTCTGCTGAGGTGCAGTAGCTTATCAGGTTAATGAATTTGGAAGCAGAGTCTGGATGTTCTTTGTCCAGTCCCTTCTTCCTGATTCCTTTTGGGGGTGAACTTGCCCTTAGAAATCTTCTTTTCTACTGTTCTCAGCTATGCAGTAAGCTTAATGGTAAATGTCTACAGTGGTAAATCTGTCCAAATCTGGGAGTCAAAAGGCAACCATGTATTCCATGTCAGCTCAGTCACTAATAAAGGTGTGTGTGTTGGTGTGGAGGGAGTGGGATGTGTGTGTTTTAGGTTCTAAGTAATCCTCTGTCTTAATTTTCACTTGGTTCAGAACTCGGGAGAGGAAGGGTACTCATTAATAAGATCCCTCAGGTATTATGCTAAGTGAAATAAGTCAGACAGAGAAAGACAAATACATATCACTTACATTTGGAATCTAAAAAATGAAACAAACTAGTGAATATAACAAAAAGGAAACAGACTCACAGGTAGAGAGAACAAAGTTGTAGTTATCAGTGGGGAGGTGGAGAGGGGCAATATAGGGATAGGGGATTAAGAGGTACAAACTGTTATGTGTAAAATAAATCCGCTACAAGGATATATTGTACAATACGGGGAATATATCCAATATTTTATAATAACTAAAAATGAATAACTAAAAATGAAGTAACCTTAAAAATTGTGAATCTCTATGTTGTACACCTGTAACTTGTATAGTATTGTACATCAACTATCTCAGTAATAAAAATAATGTCTCTTCAGACATTAAAAAAGCTGTCATGTAACTATCACTGGAAAAGAACTGGTTGAGTTTAGTTTTGGAGAGAAGTGATAGCAGTTTGATTTGACTTTCCCAACAGCAACAAACCGAACTGTCTTCTCCACAAGCGCATTTTGTGAATGGAGTCTCTACACTTGGCTTCTGAAAACTGTGCCTCCCACCAGTTGTAGCAAGAAAAAAGTTTGGAATAACATTTCCCAACCCCTGGGTGGAAGCATGATCCTACAGACATGTATTTAAATTTTTATAAATTCTTCAGATACTTATTTAAGACTTACCATACTGGAGGTATATATGGTAAAATAGCTAATCACAGGCTTGTTTTCAACTCTCTGCTCTGCCTCTTACTAGCTGGGAGGTTTTCGGCAAATTGCTCACACTCAGTCTTTCAATTTACTCATTTGTAAATTGAAAATAATAGTACCTACCTTACGTGGTTGTTGTGAAGATTATGTAAGTTCATAACTGTACAGCATTTGTCATATACCAGCATACAGAAAGCACACAATATCGCTTCACTGTTAAGATTATCCTTTAAAATTATGTGCTGGGCGTTGTGGTCACTATTGTAAATATAATGATGAACAAAATGGACACTGGCAGTTTCGCTTAGGACTGAGTTACATGGTTCGGTCTAAATCCATTTCCATTCTTTGCTATTTTAATTCACTGAGTGCTTCGAGTCTAAGATGAGTGAAGTGCAATGAATGAAAAAAATCAATACTTGGTTCAAGAGCAACATTTAAAATACATTTTAATAGCATTTAATTTTCATAAAGTGAAGCAAACCATTTTTGCTTTAAGAGTAATATGCAAATTATTGAGGCGGCATAAGCTTATTTTCTGGCTCTAAAACTAAAACTCACTCTAAAATTTTCTGGAGTGTTTTACATATTTTAAATAATAGATATTTTAAATCAAGGAAATTTTGCAAAAAAGTGTTTTAAACGGAACAGTTGCAAGGTCCAAACTTCTTTCCTTGTGACACCAAGAACATTTGCACAGGATCCAACTCGAAGTTGCTCCCTCTTGAGGTAGGGAAATGCATTTCAAAAACAGGAGGCATCTCATGACAGCAGTACCAATGCATGTGTCAGTCTTCAAAACAGCCTTGTCAACCGTTTCTAAAAAAATGGAAAGGAAAGAAAACAAAGGCAAAAGAACTTTGGAATCTTTCAACATTGACCCACAACCTGGGATAGGATGCATTGGAGGGTCATTTTCATTCTCACAAGAAACATCTGGTCATTGTTGATGAGGCCAAGGAAGGAAGTTGAGCAAGGAAGTGTGAATCATTCATCCTCATAAAGGGGTGGCAACGTGATTTAAACTGGGAGTCTGAATCCAAGTAGCCCTTGGCGTCTGCCGAACCGGACAGGGGTATTTTATGCATTACCAGGAGGAGGGTTTTCCATTGTGGGAATAACTTCACTGGAGTCATTTCTGAGTCACTCACTGAGTTTCAACTCTGGCTATTACCACTCCCTTTCCTAACGCTATGGATTGCTGAGCGTAAACGGTGGTAAAAAAGAAAAGACAACTTTAAAGTAATTTATATTTGAATAATGCTTGATAGTTTTACCATCATATTTTTCATTATAAGGGTAATAAAACTGCATAAAATAAAAGAGGTAAATAAGACCATCCCTACTCTCACCTTTCCACTTAATTACATCATTTGGATTTATCTTTTCTGGCCTTGTTTTATGCTAAACAAGGTATAAGTACAGTTTTGCCTTCAGCTTTTATATTTTACATTGGACTACTCAACCAGTCTTTTTCATGGTTTTATGATAGTCCGTGTACGGATGTGCTGTAGTGAAATTATACACTTTCTCATTGTTGAACACTTAGGCTCTTTTAAATTTTTTGCCCCTAGAAATAGTAGTGTACTAGACATGTTGTACATATGTCTACTTGAATACTTTGGATTTCTCTCTTTGGATTGATTTTTACTCTCTTAGGATTTCAATTTTCAGACTGATTTTTTCAAAAAACACTGAGCCCAAGTGTGTAAGCATTTTTATGACTTTTGTTAACAAATTACTTTTACTTATCCACCAGCTAAATATGAGAAAACAAGTATCACTCTATTTTCAGTTATTTCAAAGGCAATAATTCTACCATTGAATAAAAATTGTTCATTTAAAAAAACAAATGTTAATACTTCATTGTTGTTTAGTTTTCTCTATATTCTGGGTATTGTCTTTTCCCTGAACTTGCTGTTCATAAGTTTGCCTGTTGGAATCATAGTGTTTTCCTCATCATTTTGTATAAATTTTTCCCATGTGTTGCAAATAATTCTTGCAAACACCTTTTCGATGGTGTATTGTTAGCTTTTAAATCTATTTTTAAATATGATCTTTGTCATAGGAAGTGGTATGCAAGAGCTAACGTTTTTTAAATGGAGATAAGATTTATCTGAAGGTCATTTTTAACCCAGTGATATTCTTAATGTAACATAGAGTCATATAAAGCACTTATAAACACATATTTCCCCAGAGACACCACATTTTGAATGGCCAACAGTCAGGCTGGTCTACTCATTTTTCCCCCAAAGTCTTGCTCTCCTGTGTCTTCTATTCTGAGTGTCCGCTTCATTTCTCTACAAAGACTTTGTTTGTGATCAGTAGCTACTTTTCCTCTTTTGAATTCATTTAGCTTCAGTTGACACTGTCCATGGTGTATCTCGTATTGTTATTTTAATTGCCTTCTGTGTGGTATGTTTTGTCTCCTTAACTAGAACATAAACTTTTGAACATGAAGTCATAGCTTATTGCCTGTTTACATCTTCCACAGTGCATGGCTGCCTGAAAAATGACCTGCCAAATTGGGAGCAACCAGTGTTGCATGTGAGACTAAATAGCAGAATATAGAGAGGGAACCACGAGACTAAAAAGTTTTCAGAAATCCAGATAAAGGAATCTTATTTTAAAATTAATTTTCCAAATTAGAATTTAGAGCTAGTGCCATTAGAAGCTCCCTGGATAGTGGAAGGTAGTATAATCATACTATCACACAAAGGCAAATAAATTGGCTTCCTTCTACATCTCTGGGGACAGGTGTGCTCCTGATCATGTTGGAGAAACTGAGGCAGCTTACCAAACTTTCATTTAGACTTATTATAGGCATCCTCATGGAAGTTCTTATCTTCCGTGGTCTTAACAATTGATTCTGTAGGCTGTTGATTCTAAAAATGGAGATAGGAGTCAAAGTCTGAGACTGTTAATAAGGGTCAGATTTATAAAGCAGAGCTGGTGTCAAATCTGGTCTGTAGATCAGGGCACCTAGAACTGGGACTTCTGCCAGCGACAGCACTGTGTGGGGACCAAAACATTTTGTAAGGAGCCACTTTATGTTGTGTCAGCCTTTTTCATTATGTAAAGGTAAAGCTACAGTTCTGGGGTGGTAGTAGTAGGGCAAAGGTTTGAGAGGAGTAGGAAGGGAGCTGGCTCAGAAACATAACCAAGATCTGACATCAGGGAGAAAAAAGAATTTACTAAATAACGCAATTTGTTGATCTCTGTATGTCTCAGTAGCTGACGTTTCTACCATTTAATGGACTGTCTCTCACTTTAACACTACTTCCTCTATGTTAGCAACCATCATGCAATCCTTTTTTTTAACTAAGGAAAAGCAGCATTTTGGGGCAAAGTGTACCGGGAGAGCACTAGCTTCCCTGGCTCTTCCCTCCATCCCCTCAAATATGCTATTAAGATGAATCCTACAGGCTTGGCAGCCTGCCAGGGCTAAGGAGAAAGATGGCTTAATCGGTAAGCTAGACGAAGCCATCTAATATTTTATCTTAAGTGTCTTACTCCTCTTTTTTTGTTTTTTAATTGTAATTTCCCTTTGTTATTTCCTAGTCTTCAGCAGCAACTGTGTTTGCGAGAATTAGAGGAGGTGACTGTGTCCATATTTTTTTTTTTTAGAAAATTAATATGGGGAGAGCAAAAGAGGTTTGGAGAAGTAGTTTACAATGTTAAGAAGGGGTAACAAAGAATAATAGACATTCTGTGTATGTATTGCTTGTTATATGTCAAATACTATGCAGCGTACTTCCCATTTCTTTAATCCCCATGTAGTCGCACTATATGAAATAGGCATTGCTATTATCCCTGTTTTATAGACAGGGAAAAAGTGATGCTCAGGCAGGTTGAGAAACTTGTCCAAGGTCACATGGCTAATATGTGATGGAACCAGGAGACAAACCAGAGAATTTCATGCTAGAGCCCATACTCTTAGCCCCAAAGCTATTGGGTCAGGAGTTCTAGGTAACAAGCAACAACCAGGGAGGGTTTGAGGAAAAGCTTCCGCAGGAAGACTCCAAAATACTTAGGGAGAAAGTGAACTTCCTGCTTTTATGCAGAATGAGAACATGTGTGTTAAAGAAGAGTATTGGCCTCTTGAAGATCTGAGAACTTGGACACATTTGAGTTTAAGACGGACATGAGAAAAACACCTTCAACGTCCCCCATGGAACCTATAATCACCTTTCATTCAACATACACTCATGAGGAGAGTTTCGGGGGAAAGAGAGCATGTGTTTTGAGTTTAATGCCTACTGCTAATACAGCAAATAGACTTAACTGATATAAAACATTTTTAACAATCAAATATACAATTTTCTGATGTATTTGTAGTAGATATTTCTCAGATTCTGGGCATGATAATCAACATCTCCTGGAAAAATACAACCAGCTTGGAAAAGACAAGAATTAAAAATAAATTCTCCCTGAAGCTAATATGTCAAATATGCCTCAATTGGGCTTTCCTGGTGGCGCAGTGGTTAAGAATCTGCCTGCCAATGAAGGAGACATGGGTTCGAGCCCTGGTCTGGGAAGATCCCACATGCCGCAGAACAAATAAGCTCATGTGCCACAACTACTGAGCCTGCACTGTAGAGCCCATGTGCCACAACTACTGAGCCTGTGTGCCACAACTACTAAAGCCCGCATGCCTAAAGCCTGTGTTCCCGACAAGAGAAGCCACCACAATGAGAAGCCTGCACACCACAACGAAGAGTAGCCCCCGCTTGCTGCAACCAGACAAAAGCCCACGTGCAGCAACGAAGACCCAACACAGCCAAAAATAAAATAAATAAAATTTAAAAATATGCCTCAATTAAAAAAAAAATTTATTAAATAAATAAATAAACTCTCTACCCCACCTAGAACTCCCTAAAATCCAGTCTACAGGTAGATTGGTGTAGATCTAGTGAGGTAGAGTCGTCCCTAGGTATCGGCAGGGGATTGGTCCCAGGACCACATTCCCTCTTCCCACAAGTACCAAAATCCATGGATGCTTAAGTCTCTTATATAAAGTGGCATAGTACAGTATGCGCCCAGTATCCATGGGTTCCGTGTTCTAAGATATGGAGGGCTGACTGTACTTTCACTCTATTTCTCAGTTTACCTGAGTACTTGTCTCTTCTTGAGGGTGTTCTTCATTTGTTCTGCTTGCAGCTGCTTCAAAAAAGACTGTGTTAGTTAAAGCACTGAAACAAAGGACTGTATCAAATAGTCCGACTCTCAAAGTCAACCATATTCAAGTCACTTACACCCAGGACGTGTGATCTGAAATTGGTGGTAATTTCAACTGGTAGCAAGTGGGGTCACTTTTCAAAAAAGGGATTAAAAGTCCTCTATTATAAAGATTGTGTAACAATTGTGCAGAAGGTTTGGAAAGTAGAGAGACAAAATCATCTATTGTCCCACCATCCCCAAAATACTTTTATATTAATATCTATTGAGCATGCCAGGCCCATTGGTAAGCAATGGGGATACATAAGAAAACAAACGAGTTATGATCCGTGCCCTCTTGGAGCAGATGGGCCAGCAAAAAAAAATACAAAATGGGAAAATAGGACTGTGTGCATAGCTGGCTATGGGAGCACACAGGAGAGTGAAGTGTTGTGAATTTGGAATGTATCAGTGATGCTGAGATTTGAAGAATAAGAAGTTAGCTCCGTAAAATGGGGAGATGTGGGGAGAGGCATGTTTAGAAGTTCCAGGCAGAAGGAAAAGAAAGAATGTGCAAAAGTTCAGGAATGAGAAAACATGAGGTCTCCCAGATTATGTGAACCATTAGCTGTTTGGTATGGCTGCATTTTAGAGAGTGGGGAGGGGAGATGGCTGAAAAAAGAGAAGATGGTGAAGGTTTCAATACCATGTCCCATTTCTGCTTAATCTAAAGATGAGAGGAGACTCATGTGATGACAGTATTGTGTGTCCACATGGAGTCAAAGGTATATAATTGTAACATAATAAAGATAAAATTTGTTTAATGTTAGCAACACAATGTTGTATCATTGGTATTTTTACTTGACATGTATCATTGGTCTTTTCCAAGTTACTACATGGGAAATTAATTGGTTAATGGTTATTTAGCATTTAATCATGTTGACTAATGTGTTAATTTAATTAACCATTCATTTATCATTAGCCATTTTGATAACTTCTACTTTTTATTTTTATAAATAATGCTCAATTACCCTTTTCACATTTTTTGATTTATTTCTTTACAATAAATGTCTAGAAATTATATTATTAATTAATTTTTTATTGAGGTATAATTGACATATATAGAAATTATATTATTTAGGCAAAGGATATAAAAACCTTTATGGCCTTTGGAATCTTGTGATAAATTTATTTCATCAATTAGTGCTGGTATCAAGGTAAGAATGTATATCAGATTCAGAACATTTTTTTTGACCATTAGGCATTATAACTCTTTAAAAATCTCACTAATTAAACAGAGCAATATTTAATTTCTGTTTCTATAAATGTTAGTAGTGTTGAACTTTTTTACATTTTGTTTTCAATGTAACTTTTCTTCCATGAATTGTCCTTTGCTGACCTCTTGATTGGTAATATTTTTATTGACACAGAATTTTAAAATTAATTTCTATATTTCTAAATTTAGAACTATGTCTCTTTCAGTGAAATGATAAATATTAAATTATATTACTATTTATTCAATAATTTAATTATTTACCAGTTAATTTTTAAATCTACCTCAAACTCATTTTCCAAATTTGAATCAATGACTTAATAGTATTTATTAAATAATCATTTATGTTCTGATTCAACTTTATTCATGCAAAATTTGTATGAATAGGCTTTATACTAAGGTTATTTATTGGGGCCCTGAACCAAGATGACGGAGTAGAAGGGCATGCTCTCACTCCCTCTTGCTAGAACACCAGAATCACAATTAGCTGCTGGAAAATCATCGACAGGAAGACATTGGAACTCACCAAAAAAGATACCCCACATCCAAAGACAAAGGAGAAGCCATAATGAGACGGTAGGAGGGGTGCAATCACAGTAAAATCAAATCCCATAACTGCTGGGTGGGGGACTCACAGACTGGAGAACACTTATACCACAGAAGTCCACCCACTGGAGTGAAGGTTCTGAGCCCCATGTCAAGCTTTCCAACCTTGGGGTCCGGCAACAGGAGGAGGAATTCCTACAGAATCACACTTTGAAGGCTAGTGGAATTTCATTGCAGGACTTCGACACGACTAGGGGAAACAGAAACTCCACACTTGGAGGGCACACACAAAGTAGTGTGCACATCGGGACCCAGGGGAAGGAGCAGTAACCTTAGAGGAGACTGAAACAGACCTACCTGCTAGTGTTGGAGGGTCTCCTGCAGAGGTGGGGGGTGGCTTTGTTTCACGTGGGGACAAGGACACTGGCAGCAGAAGTTCTGGGAAGTACCCCTTGGTGTGAGCCCTCCCAGAGTCCGCCATTAGCGCCACCAAAGACCCCAGGTAGGCTCCAGTGTCGGGTTGCCTCAGGCCAAACAACCAACAGGGAGGGAACCCAGCCCCACCCATCAGCAGACAAGTGGATTAAAGTTTTCCTGAGCTCTGCCCACCAGAGCAACAGTCAGCTCTATCCATCACCAGTTCCTCCCGTCAGGAAACTTGCACAAGCCTCTTAGATAGGCTCATCCACCACAGGGCAGACAGCAGAAGCAAAAAGAGCTACAATCCTGCAGCCTGTGAAACAAAAACCACATACACAGAAAGATAGACAAGATGAAAAGGCAGAGAGCTACGTACCAGATGAAGGAACAAGAGAAAACCCCAGAAAAACAACTAAATGAAGTGGAGATAGGCAACCTTCCAGAAAAAGAATTCAGAATAATCATAGTGAAGATGATCCAGGACCTCTGAAAAAGAATGGAGGCAAACATCAAGAAGATGCAAGAAATGTTTAACAAAGAGTTAGAAGAATTAAAGAACAAACAAACAGAGAAGAACAATGAAATAAATGAAATGAAAACTACACTAAAAGGAATCAATAGCAGAATAACTGAGGCAGAAGAACGGATAAGTGACCTGGAAGACAGAATGGTGGAATTCACTGTCATGGAACAGGATAAAGAAAAAAGAATGGAAAGAAATGAAGACAGCTTAAGAGACCTCTGATACAACATTAAATGCAACAACATTCACATTATAGGGGTCCCAGAAGGAGAAGAGACAGAGAAAGGACCCAAAAAATTATTTGAAGAGATTATAGTTGAAAACTTCCCTAACATGGGAAAGGAAATAGCCACCCAAGTCTAGGAAGTGCAGTGAGTTCCATACAAGATAAACCCAAGGAGAAACACGCCAAGACACATAGTAATCAAATTGGAAAAAATCAAAGACAAAGAAAAGTTATTGAAAGCAACAAGAGAAAAATGACAAATAACGTACAAAGGAACTCCAATAAGGTTAACAGCTGATTTCTCAGCAGAAACTCTACAAGCCAGAAGGGAGGGGCATGATATACTTAAAGTGAAGAAAGGGAAGAACCTACAACTAAGATCACTATACCCAGCAAAGATCTCTTTCAGATTTGATGGAGAAATCAAAAGCTTTACAGAAAAGCAAAAACTAAGAGAATTCAGCACCACAAAATCAGCTCTAAAACAAATGCTAAAGGAACTTCTGTAAGTGGGAAACACAAGAGGAGAAAAGGACCCACAAAACAAACCCCAAACAATTAACAAAATAGTCATAGGAACATACATGTTGATAATTACCCTAAACGTGAATGGATTAAATGCTCCAACCAAAAGACACAGGCTTCCTGAATGGATACAAAACCAAGACCCATCTATATGCTCTCTACAAGAGACACACTTCAGACCTAGGGACACATACAGAATGAAAGTGAGGGGATGGAAAAAGATATTCCATGCATATGGAAATCAAAAGAAAGCTGGAGTAGCAATACACATATTAGATTTTAAAATAAAGAATGTTACAAGAGACAATGAAGGACACTACATAATGATCAAGGGATCAATCCAAGAAGAAGATATAGCAATTATAAATATATATGCACCTAACATAGGAGCACCTCAGTACATAAGGCAACTGTTAACAGCTACAAAAGAGGAAATCGACAGTAACACAATAATAGTGGGGGACTTTAACACCTCACTTACACCAATGGATAGGTCATCCAAACAGAAAGTTAATAAGGAAACACAAGCTTTACATCACATAAAAGACCAGATAGATTTAATCGATATTTATAGAACATTCCATCCAAAAACAGCAGATTACACTTTCTTCTCAAGTGCTCATGGAATCTTCTCCAGGATAGATCATATCTTGGGTAACAAATCAAGCCTTGGTAAATTTAAGAAAATTGAAATCATATCGAGTGTCTTTTATGACCACAACTCTATATGACTAGATATCAATTACAGGGAAAGAAATGTAAAAAACAGAAACACATGATTAAATGAGGCTAAACAATATGTTACTAAATAACAAGAGATCACTGAAGACATCGAAGAGGAAACCAAAAAATACCTAGAGACAAATGACAAAGAAAATACAATGATCCAAAACCTATGGGATGCAGCAAAAGCAGTTCTAAGAGGGAAGTTTATAGCTATACAAGCCTACCTCAAGAAACAAGAAAACTCTTAAATAAACAATCTAACCTTACACCTAGGAACTAGAGAAAGAAGAACAAACAAAACCCAATGTTAGCAGAAGGAGAGAAATCATAAAGATCAGAGCAGAAATCAATGAAATAGAAACAAAGAATACAACAGCAAAGATCAATAAAGCTAAAAGCTGTTTCTTTGAGAAGATAAACAAAATTTGTAAACCATTAGCCCGACTCATCAAGAAAAAGAGGGAGAGGACTCAAATCAATAAAATTAGAAAGGAAAAAGGAGAAGTTACAACAGACATTGCAGAAATACAAAGCATCCTAAGAGACTACTGCAAGCAACTCTATGCCAATAAAATGGACAACCTGGAAGAAATGGACAAATTTTTAGAAAGGTATAACCTTCCAAGACTGAACTAGGAAGAAATAGAAAATATGAACACAGCAATCACAAGTAATGAAATTGAAACTGTTATTAAAAATCTTCCAACAAACAAAAGTCCAGGACCAGATGCCTTCACAGGTGAATTCTATCAAACATTTAGACAAGAGCTAACACCCATCCTTCTCAACTCTTCCAAAAAATTGCAGCAGAAGAAACACTCCCAAACTCATTCTATGAGGCCACCATCACCCTGATACCAAAACCAGACAAAGATACTACAAAGAAAGAAAATTACAGACAAATATCACTGATGAATATAGATGCAAAAATACTCAACAAAATACTAGCAAACAGAATCCAACAACACATTAAAGGGATCATACACCATGATCAAGTGGGATTTATCCCACGGATGCAAGGATTCTTCAATATATGCAAATCAATCAATGTGATACACCATATTAATTAATTGAAGAATAAAAACCACTTGATCATCTCAATAGATGCAGAAAAAGCTTTTGACAAAATTCAACACCCATTTATGATAAAAACTCTCCAGAAAGTGGGCATAGAGGGAAACTACCTCAACATAATAAAGGCCATATACGACAAACCCACAGCAAACATCATTCTCAATGGTGAAAATCTGAAAGCATTTCCTCTAAGATCAGGAATAAGGCAAGGATGTCCACTCTCACCTTATTATTCAACAGCGTTTTGGAAGTCTTAGCCACGGAAATCAGAGAAGAAAAAGAAATAAAATAATGCAAGTAGGAAAAGAAGAAGTAAAACTGTCACTGTTTGCAGATGATATGACACTATACATAGAGAATCCTAAAGATTCCACCAGAAAACTACTAGAGCTAATCAATGAATTTGGTAAAGTTGCAGGATACAAAATTAATGCACAGAAATCTCTTGCATTCCTATACACTAATGATGAAAAATCTGAAAGAGAAATTAAGGAAACACTCCCATTTACCATTGCAACAAAAAGAATAAAATACCTAGGAATAAACCTACCTAGG
This sequence comes from Neophocaena asiaeorientalis asiaeorientalis, assembly GCF_003031525.2. Taxonomy (NCBI): domain Eukaryota; kingdom Metazoa; phylum Chordata; class Mammalia; order Artiodactyla; family Phocoenidae; genus Neophocaena; species Neophocaena asiaeorientalis. The sequence goes on along the minus strand of NW_020185333.1, from coordinate 2,860,238 downwards.
GAGACAAAAGACCTGTATGCAGAAAACTATAAGACACTGATGAAAGAAATTAAAGATGATACCAACAGATGGAGAGATATACTGTGTTCTTGGATTGGAACAATCAATATTGTGAAGATGACTATACTACCCAAAGCAATTTACAGATTCAATGAAATCCCTATCAAATTACCAATGGCATTTTTTATAGAACTAGAACAAAAAATCTTAAAATTTGTATGGAGACACAAAAGACCCTGAATAGCCAAAGCCGTTTTGAGGAAAAAAAATATAGCTGGAAGAATCAGACTCCCTGACTTCAGACTATACTAGAAAGCTGCAGTAATCAAGACAATATGGTACTGGCATGAAAACAGAAATATAGATCTATGGAACAAGATACAAAGCCCAGAGATAAACCCACACACCTATGGTTAACTAATCTATGACAAAGGAGGCAAGGATATACAATGGAGAAAAGACAGTCTCTTCAATAAGTGGTGATGGGAAAACTAGACAGCTACATGTAAAAGAATGAAATGAGAACACTCCCTAACACCATATACAAAATAAACTCAAAATGGATTAGAGATCTAAATGTAGGACCAGACACTATAAAACTCCTAGAGGAAAACATAGGAAGAACACTCTTTGACATAAATCACAGCAAGATCTTTTTTGATCCACCTCCTAGAGTAATGGAAATAAAAACAAAAATAAACAAATGGAACCTAATGAAACTTAAAAGCTTTTGCACAGCAAAGGAAACTACAAACAAGACCAGAAGACAACACTCATGATGGGAGAAAATATTTGCAAATGAATCAATGGACAAAGGATCAATCTCCAAAATATATAAACAGCTCATGCAGCTCAATATTAAAAAAACAAACAACCCAATCCAAAATTGGGCCGAAGACCTAAATAGACATTTCTCCAAAGAAGACATACAGATGACCAAGAAGCACACGAAAAGCTGCTCAACATCACTAATTTTTAGAGAAATGCAAATCAAAACTACAATGAAGTGTCACCTCACACCAGTTAGAATGGGCATCATCAGAAAATCTGCAAACAACAAATGCTGGAGAGGGTGTGGAGAAAAGGGAACCCTCTTGTAATGTTGGCGGGAATGTAAATTGATACAGCCACTATGCAGAACGGTATGGAGTTTCCTTAAAAAGCTAAAAATAGAATTACCATATGATCCAGCAATCCCACTACTGGGCATATACCCAGAGAAAAGCATGATTCAAAAAGACATCTGCAGCCCAATGTTCATTGCAGCACTATTTACAATAGCCAGGTCATGGAAGCAACAGCTGAATGGATAAAGAAGATGTGGTACATATATACAACGGAATATTACTCAGGCATAAAAATGAACGAAATTGGGTCATTTGTGGAGACATGGATGGATCTAGAGACTGTCATACAGACTGAAGTAAGTCAGAAAGAGAAAAACAAATATCGTATATTAACGCATATATGTGGAACCTAGAAAAATGGTACAGATGAACCAGTTTTCAGGGCAGAAATAGACACACAGATGTAGAGAATAAACGTATGGACACCAAGGGGGGAAAGCTGTGTGGGGTGGGGGTGGTGGTGTGATGAATTGGGCGATTGGGATGGACATGTATACACTGATGTGTATAAAACTGATGACTAATAAGAACCTGCTGTATAAAAAAATAAATAAAATTCGAAAAATTTTTTAAAAATAATAAAGTTATTTATTTAGTCACATGATTTATATCTCTGTTGTTCAGACAGTGCAAGAATATTTTCACTATTACTGCTGTATAAAATATTTTAACTTTTGGGATGAATTAAAAATTCCCTCATTAATTACTTTTATACACAAATAATGTGTATAATATATATTATATGTGTTTGTTTTTATAGATTAAATATTAAAATTTCTAATAACTTAGATGTTCTCGGTTTTAATTCACACATTGGTTATCAAATATGGCAGTTAAAAGGATTCCTCAATACTCTAGGTAGAATGCATACAAGTTTCCAAATACATATAGGAGTATTTTACAAAAGGAAAGTAAGTTCCCAATTACTCAAAGAAATCTAACATACCTGATGCTACAGGATGAGCATGTTTACGTGAAGTTATATACTTTCTAGTGCTCCACCTGAATTTTTTTGAATTAATCGCAGTTTGAACAATTGTTACCTTTGTGAAATCTTCAGTGCCTTGTATCTGAAAGTTGACAGATTACAAGCTATATCATACAGTTGAATGTTTCTCTGTTAGGCTACTATCTCAGACCCTCTCTAAATATCTGGGCCTGAAAATTGACAGTAGCAATAGATATTAGATATCTTTAAATACCTGGATATGTTAGTTTTGTGAGAGTCAATATTCTACATACTTTCACTGATTTTTAATTATTTTGCTCATTTTTATTACAAATGAGAAAAATAATCGAGTTAATCATCAATGACCCTTTAAAATATCACCCAGAAAGTTTTTCTATGCGGCAGGAAGAAAGTTTGAAAATCAATGGATTTCAAGAAATCTTCCAACCTTGTGACTGTCTTCAATATGCTTTGCATAACATTGGTGCCCAAATCCACAGTGAGCAGAGTTTAATGCCTAGGAGAGTAGACAGGGTTGGGCAGGTTTGGGCTGCCTTGAGAATCTCTTACTTGGTCATCTAAATTCCCAACCAGCACCCCCCAACTAAGCTCTATTGTTATGTATTCAAGAATAGAGTTGGGGAGCACCATAGTTAAGAATAATGTTTTACTTCCTCTCACTTGGCATCAAATTGATGCTAGTGGCATCCACGTAGAAAATTTTCTTGTGACTGTTTCTCAGCTTAGAATTCCTCTTATTCCCACCTCAGTTTTTTCCTTGTGTCCCAAATCTACCTTTTAAGCACTTCTACCACAGCTGTTAATGTTTATTAATCTATTTATATATGTTTCTTTTCGCTTGGTTGAGAGATCTCTTGAGGGCAAGCTGAAAGTCTCATTCATCTTGACCACTTTAGCATCTAGCACTGTTTCTGTCATAGTTGCTTTTAAAAAATACCTGATTTAATTGACTCTAGGTCCCTCTTTCAAGTTACTTTCTTTAGCTGTATTTTATGTGCCCTCTGATTCCTCCTGACATGTGCCTCTCTTACTCTACACACACACAGACACACACATAATACAGTCTTACTTCTTTCTTTCTTCTCATGGCACAGCTTCTCATTTTAATTGGAAGGGTAACCCAACAGCTTAAATATGAGAAGCCCTTCATTTCTACATTCACTTTGAAAGTATCTGGGGAAATACCACTGGTACTCACTTCAGCATGGGACTGACAGAATATTTTTAGAGCACTGCTGTTACAGTCCAGAGAGAGTAGTCCTTCTGCAATATGTACATGAACTTAACAGGTCCTCTTTTGCTATTTACAGTTGCACCAAAATCTAACTGTGGTCAAAATGTATAGCTTGGCCTAATTCATTGACAGTGAATAGGAATAGCTTGGTGTTTGGGCTACCCAGTCCCAAAGCAATCAATTAATTATGTGTGTGTGTGTGTGTGTGTGTGTGTGTGTGTGTGTGTGTATGGAGGTGGTGGGGGAAAGGGAGAGAATGAGAAGGTGGAAAAGTGACAATTTTTCTAATATTAACACGTTGGACAAATGGCATATTGACCTGAAGATATGAATCAATATTTCTTTACCTGATGGCATGTTATAGGAATTAAGAAAGGAGCCTTATAAGCTTTTCGTAACTGACAATCTTCCACAGCTCCATGAATGAGGATGACATAAATTACAGTTTCATCATAGATATCAGTTTTGGTGTTCTTTGGTATATTTTTTACATAAACATTACAGAGTTTTAACTGCATCTTGTAATTCCAATCCTATAAGAAAAACACAATTTCATAGTCTATTGTTTATAAAGTTTAATATAAATTCCTAAATAGTTAATTTCTAACAAAACTTTAGGGCTATTTCACTCAGAAAGAAATACAATTTTATATAAACACCTCTTACCTCATAAGATAAATGTTCCCTGATTTTTTTGACAGTAATAGAAAGTCCAAGTTTTAGCCACATTTTATATTCAATGTGAGGACAGAATTGTTCAAAAGCTTCATACAAGTGATGTTTGGGAATAAAGTATGCCTGGAAAGAAGAGGATATCAATTCTTTTAAAGTCTTTTATTGAATTTCTTACAATATTGCTTCTGTTTTATGTTTTGGTTTTTTGGCCGCGAGGCATGTGGGATCTTAGTTTCCCAACCTGGGATGGAACCCACACTCCCTGCGTTGGGAGACGAAGTCTTAACCACCTGACTGCCAGGGAAGTCCCAGAGGATATCAGTTTAACATTTCATCCTGTGCACCCATGATTTAATGAAATGAGGTTTTCTCATTTATATATGTAACGTTAAAGCTAATAATTTAAATTATATAGCTTCATGTTATTTCCTGGAAACCTAATAAAATGTATCTATTTAGTAAATATTTGTGCAATCTTGTCATACACTAAGCACTAAAAGACTACATGATCCAATGAGAGGTTCTTTATTATTCTTACAGATTCTGAAAAAAATAGGAAACCAAGTATCAAAGATCATTTAACCTTTTCTAAAGACATAAGTATTTCTAAAAACACATTATTTGAGGGGAGCGAGTGTTTTGGTCAATAATAAAATGCGGATACTAACAATGAACAGACTATTGGCTATTAGGAATAAGCTGCTATGAATACAGAAGACACTGTGTGTGTTGGTTTTAATTTCTCTTAGTAAGTATCTATGAGTGGGGTTGCTGGGTAATAGGGTATGTGTGTATTTAACCTTATGAGAAACTGCCACACTGTTTTCAGATGAAGTTGTAACATTTTACCCTTTAACTAGCCATGTATGAGAATTTCAGTTGCTTCACATCCTTGCTAATACCCTGTGTTCAGTTTTTTTATTTTTAGCCAATGTAGTAGGTGTGTAGTGATAACTTATCATGATTTTAATTTGCATTTCTCTGAGAGCTAATGATATTGATTATCTTCTTCATGTGTTTATGGGCAATTTGTATATTCTTTTGTGAAGTATCTGTTCAAATCCTTTGCCCAATTTTTAAAATTGAAGCATAGTTGATTTACAATATTATACTAGCTTCAGGTGTACAACATAGTGATCCAGTATTATTATAGATTATACTCCATTTAAAGTTATTACAAAATATTGACTCTATTCCCTGTACTGTGCAATATATTTTTGTAGCTTATTTATTTTATACATAGTAGTTTGTACCTCTTAATCCTCTACCCTTATTTTGTCCCAACCCCTTCCCTCTCCCTATTGGTAACCACTAATTTTTTTTCTGTATCTGTGAGTCCATTTCTGTTTTGTCATATTAATTTGTTTGTTTTCTTTTTTTAGATTCCACATATAAGTGATAACTTATAGTATTTGTCTTTCTCTGACTTATTTCACTAAACATAATACCCTCCAGGTCCAACCATGTTGTTGCAAATGGCAGAATTTCATTCTTTTTTTATGGCTTAGTAATATTACCATCTATATGTATATAATATATATATAACCACTTAGGTTGCTTCCATGTCTTGGCTGTTATAAATAATACTGCTGTGAACACTGGGGTACATGTACCTTTTCGAATTAATGCTTTCATTTTCTTCATATACCTATCCAAGAGCAGAATTCCTGGATTATATGGTAGCTCTATTTTTAGTTTTTAGGAACCTCCATACTGTTTTCCATAGTGGCACAAATTTACATTCCGACAAACAGTGTACTAGGCGTTCCTTTATCCACATCCTCACCAACATTTGTTATTTGCAGACTTTTTTTTTTTTCACTTTTTGACTGCACCTTGCAGTATGTGGGATCTTAGTTCCCCAACCAGGGATCAAACCTGGGGCCCCTACGGTGGAAGCACAGAGTCTTAAACACTGGACTGGCAGGGAAGTCCCATTGTTATTTGTAGACTTTTTAATGATAGACATTCTGACAGAGGTTTTATTACTTCATTAGGGATGGCAAAATGGAGATATTCTAATTCTGTCATTCTACATTTGTTAGCTGGAATTCTTCTACACAGAAGAATTTTTCATCTTTTTTTTTTTTTCTTTTTAGCTTCCTTGAAAGAGTTCATAGAGGAAAGGCAATATAAATGTTTAATTTTTTCTTTTTTAAAAGAAGCAATCCAGAATTCCCTGGTGGTCCAGTGGTTAGGACTCCGGGCTTCCACTGCCAGGGGTCTGGGTTTGACCCCTGGTTGGGGAACTAATATCCCGCAAGCTGCATAGCATGGCCTCCCTCCCCCCCAAAAAAATATATATATATAGTAAAAAAATAATAAATAATACACAGTCCTTTCAAAAGAAAAAGAAGCAATCCATTTTCAGAGACATAAATTGATATCCTAGCAACCTTTATGGAATAAAAAAATAGGTGTCATTATCAACTTATGGGTTTTTATATATTTTGGAGATTCAATTATTTACAGTCATTATTTTTTCTGAGTTCACATTAGGCCAGTGGAAGCCTCTGCTGCTTTGAGGATTTTGTCTTCAATTGTGTGTCAGGAAACTTCCGTCCACTTTGCTCAACTTTTCTAGTAATAAACCCCAGCTCTTTGACTTATTCCCTTCCTTACCCTCCAAATTATGGTATTGATAGTTAACATATCCCATCTAATTTTCCCATGAGAGATCTCATATAACCAGTTTTTCTGGTTAAATCCTTGTTTCAATATAGTAGGTTAACTTTTACAAACCATTTTGTTAGGACATTATAGTGTGTTCATAAAATTTTATAACAAGTTTTATTTCTTTATCATCCATATTTTTAAAAAAATTGTCGCTAGACTGTAAACATATACAAGTACAAAAATAACCTTAAATTTTGTACTAGATATTTAACAAGGTACAACAGTAAGACATTAGGTGATGTTTTCTGACCTCCACTACAGTTTTGCAGGTGGCAGAATATTTCATAGGTTCATTAGTCAAGCAGTTTAGCTCTCCTATTATTGCCCCACTGATCACAAAGTCTGTGTAAGTTATTTGGTAATCTTTCTCCTCTGACTCCCAGATTATTTGGTCAATTCCCAAACCTGGCTTTGATCTTTGAAGCTGTTCAGGAACAAAGAAAGAAAAAAAATACATAGGCCAGTTAATTTACCAAAACTATTTAATTTATGGCTTTTTCCCCCTTTGATTTTAACAGTTTTAATATTTATATATTGTTTGAGAACATGTATTACTCATAACTTTTAAAGTGAATTTATTAAATTAGCAATGACTTGGAAAAAAAAATTCTTAAATACTCTGATCTTTCTGATTCCACCTACTCACTCAACCTACACCTGTCTTAGAATGGCTAAAAGCCCAACTCAAACATAAGATAAATAACAATGTATATTATAACTTTCCAACTTAATGCTGATCCTTTGAGGTTTCTTGTTATCAATAGCAATGTATGGCTTAAAGGTGATGGCTGGTATTATCACTGTGTCTGAGGAAGAAAATTGTTGTTTGGGTAACAGCTGCTGTCCAAAAAAAGGAATAATGGAGTTCTTAACATTGAAAGGTATTTATTCTCTATTATGTAACTTTTTAACTAGTGCTCACAAGGGCATTTATAAATGTCTCTGCCTTACCTTTACCATGCCTGAAATAATTACATAAATTCCTTGGGGCTCATCACCTTCTTCAAATATATCATTTCCACAATCAAATGTTACAACTCTGGATCTTTCCTAAAAAATATCACCAAGTATGTAAGCTATAAATAATATTTTAGTGGTGATTGGAGTTTACATTTTTTAAAAAGTTGTACATTTTTAAAGTAAATGTTACTTTGAAATATCTGAAATTTTGTGTTAGTAATAAATTTGTAAGAGAAGATAGGAATTATGGCTAACAAAAAGAAGAAGGTGGATATTCACAGGTATATGTAATTTCAGATGGGGTGTTCATACATAGATTAAAAAACAATCTAATCTAGGAATAAGAATGTAGTAGAAGGATGAAAATATTTCATTTGGATGAAAAATAGGACAGATAGAAGCTAATGGCACATATGTGTCTTATATATACTCGTGCTCTAAAGAACTGATGAAGTAATAAAAAAATTCATTCATTCAAAATATTTTAAGCAGGTGAAAAAAATATAATTTGTCTTTTGTTACTTATTTGATATAGAAAAAGATGTTAATAGAACAGGTTAAATCTGTTTATTTGTTCATCCCACAAACACTTATTGAACACCCGCTATGTGAGATGCTACATGGTAGGAGTTGAGTATTCAAAAGCTGGATGAGGTAAAAATTATAGTAGGGGAGAGAAATGTAAAGATAATAATTGTAATATAATGTAATGATGCTATAATAAAGATATATAGTAACAGTGGTGATTCCTTTGGTCCTCCAAACTCTGGATGGACCATAGGATGTTCTTCTACTGGTGGGGTATTTGACTCTAAAGGCTGCTTTTCAGAGTACCTTTGGCAGGGGTGTTTCCAGAGAAGCAATAAGCAGAGGAGGTTTGGAGGGAAAAAAATGAAAGCAAAGAGCATTTCAAGATAAGTAAATAGCACACACAGAGGAATGGACTTAAAGAACAGTATAAAGTTCTTGGGCCATGAGTGGTTCAGTATAAATAGAGTATGAGGTATATGACACATGGGTAACAGAAAGTAAAGATGGAGAGGTAGGCAGGAGGCAGATTGTGGGAGAACTTTGCATGTCATTCAAAGAGATTTTGATTTTATCTTACAGGTAATCAATGACATTTAGATAATTTAAAACTGAAGAGTATCATGGTTAAATCTTTACCTTTTAAAATATCATTTGCTGATACATTAGAGATAGTATTACTAGCAAATACAAATATTACCTGAATAAAGCTTATATGGTCTTGGTCTTTATCTAGCCATGGAATATGATAGAGCGCTTTGGCAACAGTAAGAGGTTTGTACATATGTTGAAGATCAAGTATCTCTCTTTTTCTGGCCATTATTAACTAAAACCACAAAAGTTAAGAAAGGAGATGAACAAAATTGGTGTTCACAGAATGTTTAAAACAATTATGGTTTTATACTATTTCCTTTTCTTGCTCTTCTGAGATTTTTGTTCTTCCATGGAAACCTTCAACCTCTCCCGTTATAGCATTTTTCTATGTTATCATTATTCTGAAGTCACAGATTACTTTTAAAAGTAAAACTTATATGTCCATGACACTCTCTCACTTTGTCCCAGCTACCAAATGTAAAATAGATAGCTAGTGGGAAGCAGCCTCATAGCACAGGGAGATCAGCTCGGTGCTTTGTGACCACCTGGAGGGGTGGGATAGGGAGGGTGGGAGGGAGACGCAAGAGGGAGGGGATATGGGGATATATGTATATGTGTAGCTGATTCACTTTGTTATAAAGCAGAAACTAAGAAAAATAAATCTTTTACCGAAGTATAGCACATATGCAAAAAGTGCACAAATCATAAATGTCCATCAAAGAACATTTACCACATGAAAATATCTGCGTAACCAGCACCCAGATTAAAAAATAAAACATTTATTGAACCCTAGAATCCTCTCTTATGTTCTCTTCTAGTCATTACTCTACCCCAAATTAATCACTCTTTTTCTATTACCATAGTTTAGCTTTGTCTGGTTTTGAGCTTTATCTGCATGAAATCAACGAGTATGTACTAAGTTGTGTCTGGTTTCATTTGCTCAACATTATGTTTCTGAGATTCATCTATAATGTTGCAAGGAGCAAACATTCATTCATTTCATTTTCACTGTTGTGTAGTATTATGTTTTATGAATATACCACAGCTTTATTTATCTGTTGTTGATTGACATTTGGGCTGTTCCAGTTTTGGACTTTTGACATGCTGCAGTGAATACTTGTTTGCTGTACATATGTACTCATTTCTGTTGTATATATGGTTATATAATCTAATTTCTGGGTCTTAAGATATGTATATGTCCAAATTTAGTAGATTCTGCCAAATAATTTTCCAAAGTGATTGCATCAGTTTATATTCCCACTCTAATGTTCCAGTTGCCAACACTTGGTATTGCCAGTTTTTTAGGTTTTTTTTTGTATTTTAAGTATTCTGATGGTTGTGTATTTGTATTTACTTTTGTGTTTAATTTGCATTAAGCTTATGATGATGATATTTGGCATCTTTTCTTATGTTTATTGGCCTCTAGAATATTCTCTGTTAGGAAGTGCCTGTTCAAATCTTTTGCTGATTTTTTAAAAAAAATGGATTTTCTGTCCTGTTCTTATTGATTTGTAAGATATTTTTATATATTCTGAACATGAGCACTTTTTTGGATATATTTATTTTGAAAACTTCCTCTACCTTTTTGTGGATTATCTTTTCATTATCTTGTAACCTTTTTTGTCTCTCATTTTCTGCATTACTGTCTTCTTTTGTATTTAGTTGATTTTCTGTAGTGAAACATTTAAAACTCCTTTCTCATTTATTTACATGTAATTCTTTAGTTATTTTCTTTTCTATTACCACAGGGGTTGCATTTAGCATCCTAGAATATAACACTCTAATTTGAATTTATAACAGTTTAACTTCCATAACATACAAAACTCTGCTCCTTTAACAGCTTCATCCCCACCCCTTGCAGTTGATGTCATAATATTACATCTTTATGTGTTGTCTGTCCAAAACACAAACTAAATATTTTAAAAAATGCATTCATCTCTTAAATATTACATTACAAGCCAAAGCTGTAATAATTCTAGCTTTCAGACTAATAATTACTTTAAAAATATATTACTCTCTTAAATCATGTAGAAAACAAAAAAAATGGAGTCAGACACAGTTATTACAATAATACTAGCTTTAATAATTGTCCATGTATTTACCTTTACTGAGATTTTTATTTCTTCATATGGGTTTGAGTTATTGTCCAGTGTCCTTTCACTTCAATCTTCATGACATGTTTTAGAATTTCTTTCAGGGCAGGTATAGTGGTAATGAACTCCCTCAGATTTTGTTTGTCTGAAAATGTCTTAATTTCCCTCTCACTTCTAAGGACATTTTTGCTGGATATAGGATTCTTAGTTGACTATTTTTTCTTTTAGTACTTTGTATATATCAGCCCATTTTCTTCTGGTCTCCAAAGTTTCTGATGAGAAATCTGCTGATAATCTTATTGAGGATCCTTTGTATGTGATGAAGTTTTTCTCTATTGCTGATTTCAAAATTCTCTCTTTATCTTTCAGCAATTTGATTACAATGTGCCTTGATATGGGTCTATTTGAGTTCACCCTACTTGAAGTTCACTGAGCTTCCTGGATGTTAATATTCATGCCTTACATCAAATTTAGAAAGTTTTCAGCCAATATTTCTTTAAATTTCCTGTCTGTTCCTTTCTCTCTCTCTTGTCTTCTTGGGACATGTACATTGCATGTGTTGGTCCACTTGATGGTATCTCACAGGTCCCTTAGACTCTGCTCACTTTTCTTCTATTTTTTACTTTCTATTCCTCAGATGCTATAATTTCCATGGTCCTGTTTTCAAGGAGACTTATTTTTTTTTTTTTTGCCTTTTAGTTCTTGCCACGTGGTGTTATACATATTTTACCTTAGGTTCATTCTTAAGGATTTAGAGTTTTTAATTGCTATTGTGAATACAATATTTTTCCACATTTTCTTTAGTTGTGGAATAATTTTGAAAGTTGATCTTGTTTCTGGAAACCCTATTGAATTATTTTATTGATCCTATATTATCAATTTTAAGTTAATTCTCTAGGGTTTTAGATTAAACAATCAATAGGCAATAACAGTTTTATTCTTTTTCCAAAACTTCCATCTCTCAAGTTCCTTTTATTTTTCTTCTTGATCTGGCTAAGACTTACAAGCACAGCATTCACTACCTGGAATGGTACTGTTCTTCTGACTTTAATGGGAATAATTCTAAATGTTTTGCCATCTAATACAATGTTTGCTTCAGATTTTTAATAGATACTTTTTATCCAGTTAAGGATGTTACTTCTTTTATTAGCCTTTGAACATTCTGAATGAGAGTTGGATTTTATCAAATGACTTTTCTTCTTTGATCTCTTAATAAGTGAGTTATATAGCTATTTTGGGAGACAAAACCTTCTTAGTCATAGTGTATTATGCCAGATTCAACTAGCTACTATTGTGTTAAAAAGTTGTATATATGTATTCACAAGTATAATAACTTTTTTTCCCTTATACTATTCTCGATTTGGGGAATAAATTTTATACTTACAGAATGAGTTGGGACCCTCTCTAACTTTTTACATGTCATAGTACCATTTAAATAACTTAAAGGAAATGTAATTAATTCTTACCCTATAATTGAGTGTTCTTATAAATCATAGTTTTTATGGAAAAAGTTGTTTGAGTGTCACAGGTAACTCCCAGGAACATATTGATACTCAGTTTAGCCTAGGATGAGGAATAGTTTCATTATACCTTTAGTCTGGGTGCAAAGCATAGAAAGAAGTTGTCCCTCACTATGGCAAGAAAGGAAAGGGAAGTTGACCAATAGAACTGCAGGAAGGAAACTCTCTCTGATAGGTGCTTTTCTTTAGACAACTATTTTAAGTTATATATTTATATTGCAGGAATGGCCTATATTGGAAAGAGCCAAAAGTAGGTTTGATGATCATAAATAACTATATATCAAGTAAGTATATTTGCTTTGAAAATATTCTACCATACCTTATTAATTTCAAAACCTTCAATTTTATGAAGAATTCCTTTTAACCTGAAAACTTTAACAATTTCTCTAGCCAAACTGAGCATGACATTAATCTCCTCCTTTGTTTTCATAGTGACAGCGATTTCTGGGTGGTCATACTCTAAGTAGCCTGAAAAATAACAAAATATTTTCAGAGGAAATAGGACATTGCTTAAATATTTCATGTGGACAGTAAGCTAATATTTCTTCTTTAAACTCATGGAGTATAACCTTCACCACAGGGAAATGTATCTCTCCCTGAAGAGGCCTCTACAATCAATCAAAATTCACCAGTAGTTACAGAATTCTGCCTGACATTTTCTTGTCGGCAGCCCATACCTGTGTCTAAGCCCGTGAAGGACAGACAGCCCTAGTCCTAGGATCAAAATTATACTGAAGCACCTATGCTGGACACTGAGAGGCTCTCCTGGGCTCTAGGTTTGGAGTTCATGACCCAATTTTTCATTCTGTTTAAATGAAGATTTCTGACTACAGACTGTGTGCTTAAATATGGCTTCTGATCAAGTTCTCTCACTCCTCCTGGGTCATTTCCACCTGTCCTGCCTGGGCATCTAGATCACTCATCTATGTTCTCCTGCCTGTCTGATGTGGATTCCTGGATGTCCATGAGAGTTTCATCCACTTAGGACTTTTTCTTGGTCATGACCTCTTGTCTGGCTTGACAACTATCTGCCATGCAAGATCTCTCATGCTTGGCCTCATTCCCAGGCTTGCTGTGTTCTTTTGTTGTCCACCATCTGGTACCAAACCCGCTTCTTCTCCATACACATAAACACTGTGCTATAGGGATGTGTCTGTCTCACTCCCAGGATTTGTGCTGCACTAGGACCATGAATTGGTGTGATTCAGAGAACAGGCTGTTGTCACGTTTGGGCACTGAGCCTTCTAGCAGTCACATCAGTGATCTGTGAGGCTCTGTTCCGATTTCAACTCGTTTTAAAGCCTAAATTGTCAGATGGCAACTCTGTGGCAAACAGAGGAAAAAATAGCTTCTTTCCTTGTGTTGCTCAGGAAGGTATGTTTGGAAGAAAACAGAATTTATAAGGTGATAAAGACATGCATAAAGACAGGCATAACCATGGCGTGTTTTCTTTAAACAGAAATTAAAAGTCCTTCACTGTGGTATGAGGCAGAGAGAACAAATGTGGAGGGGTAATATTACACTATTCTCATCCAGTCAAAGATACGATCATGTTGATTGTTGAAGTTATTCATTTTATTATTGATAGTAAGTAGGTCTCCTCAAAGATCAGTTTCGTTATCAAAACCATTGCCTCTCTGAAGAAACGATGATAAGAGATGGTCATGTTAGATCTTTAGGGTGAGAGGTACCTACCTAGCTCTTTCATAGCATGTCCTGTATTCTTCGTTATCCTCCTTAATAACATCTACAGAACAAAAGAAATGTTTTGGGAGAAAAAACTGTTATAAAATGTCTTTACATTTGCAACTGATGAATTTTTAACCTAAATTAATAACTTTAGGGCTTCCCTGGTGGTGCAATGGTTAAGAATCCGCCTGCCAATGCCGGGGACATGGGTTCAAGCCCTGGTCCGGGAAGATCCCACATGCCGTGGAGCAATTAAGCCCATGCTCCACAACTACTGAGCCTGCGTGCCACAACGACTGAAACCCGTGTGCCAAGAGCCTGTATTCCGCAACAAGAGAAGCCACTGCGATGAGAAGCCTGCACACTGCGATGAAGAGTAGCCCCCACTCACTGCAACTAGGGAAAGCCTGCAAGCAACAACGTAGACCCAACGCAGCCAAAAATAAATAAATAAAATGAATAAAAAAAATAACTTTAAAGAAAAATATGATGGGGAACTTTTCAGGAATTAGAATTGAATTTTGTGCAATGAATTTTATTTTACTCTAGCAAGAGTGGTGGAGAGGATAAGAAGCGGCATTACCTAGGCTAATTTTGAGAAGCCTAAAGGTAAGTCATATATTTTTTCTTAAAGTAACTTACTTTAGGATATTATTGATTCTGAAAACTGCAGGCATGCTACTACTCTCCCATTCAATTTTTGATAGCTTCCAAATTTTGGAAACAGGTGTGGCTTTCAACCTTAAATGAGATAGAAGTTTTAACCAAACTGTGTGGGAGCAGAAATGAGGACTGAAACTGGCCGATATCTTAGAGATTCAAGTCCTTCTGTATTTTCTACTGTGTATCCTCAATGTGAGTGGTTATAAAAGGTAATAAAATTCAGCAAAATAGTTTTATAGTTACAGGTGGTGAAGAGAGAAAAGATACAGCTCTTTGTATTCAACTACATATTGAGTGTCAATGTTCTCAAGTACAAAGCTTTGGGCATATAGCATATAGAATATAGCATTCAGGGCTTCCCTGGTGGCGCAGTGGTTGAGAGTCCGCTTGCCGATGCAGGGGACACGGGTTCGTGCCCCGGTCCGGGAAGATCCCACGTGCCGCGGAGCGGCTGGGCCCGTGAGCCATGGCCTCTGAGCCTGCACGTCCGGAGCCTGTGCCCCGCAACGGGAGAGGCCACAACAGTGAGAGGCCCGCGTACCGCAAAAAAAAAAAAAAGACTATAGCATTCAAATGTTCTAAATTATCTTGAAAGATGACTGCTTAATTCCACATAGCTGGCAAATTTGTGGGGACATATAATCTGCCTAATTGAGAAAATGAAAAATAAGGTCTAGAACTTAGGCCCTAGCATTCTCTTTGCTGTTTATTAGCTATGTGTGTGACTTTGGGCATAATCATTTAACCTCTCTTGGCTTCATTTTTCTCATCTGTATAATGAGAGAATTAGATGTGGTTTCCCTCTAAGTAAGTTATTGGTACTCCTTTCCATTTGCCATATCCCCATCCTTTACTTCTTTCATTATTTACTGTGGGAAAATCAGGGATATAGAGAAATAGAAGGAGCCTTTGGGAATTATGAGGAAGGTCCGTTGGCTCAACCCTGCCATCACTTATCGTCCTCCAATATTTCCTATTTAATGCATCTGTAGCCTGACAGATCCTGGAACTTGCATTGAGAGAAGCTGACCGCTGCACACAGGTTTCATGACAGCTCCACAAGGACAAAAGGATGTGATCCAAGAGCCTCATAACTTGTTAATATGGCATAGACACTTCAGTAAGGAGCCTTTTGAGTAATCTAAATGTTGATCAGTTTCAGTTTTTACAGACAATTCTTAGCAAACCAGGAATCAAAGGTCATATATAGACAGAAGACATGATGGGTGAGGGAGACTGAGGGGTGAGGAACATAAACCATTTTCTTAGTATTTAAAGTTTTCCTCACCTGTTTAACCTGTTTAGAACTGGCAATCTTATCAATTATAGTCATTATGTCTGCTTCACCTTGGATATATCCTTTTAGTATAGCATACTTGAAGGACATCTGATGACTCATCTTTTTATCTAATATCTGCAACAACTTTGGTGTTACGAGCTAAAAAACAGGACCACTATTTAATATAAATTGTACAAATTATAGTTGATTTTATGTTGGTTAGTTTAAAATAGGTATTAATAAAAAATGATATGCTCTCAATGGTAACTATAGTAACTTGTCAAGATTCTTGGTTATTTTATTCATAGTATCTCTATAATTTCATGGCTAGAGCTATTTCCCCATAACTAATAATATTAGATGTCTCTGTGAGGTTAAGACTTTATTCTTTACTTATTTCCCTTAGAGAGAATTGCATGCTATTTTCAACTGGTTTAAATTCTTGGAAAACAATGTGATTAATCTTCTGGGCTTAGGCCATAAAATGACCGTCTATAAAGTACTGTCACTTTTACCTGCTAAACCTCCCACTAAACTTTTCACTAGATGGTTCATTTGAGTGAGAGTCCACCACAACTATACTCCCTGTTTGACCCCACAATTAACTTTTCATTGTTTCTTTGCTGAGGGTTATCTGTTACCCTTGTACAGTCTCCTAACTTCAGCAGGGTTGGCTGATCCCTAAGTCCATGCTCCATAATCTCCACACTCATATAGAAATAAATAACTACTCATTATACTTGTTATAGGAAGACATTAATTAGACAGTCAAAGGTCATTTTTGATGCTGTGATTTTATAATATTATGAGTTTATATAACACAAAATGTGTATTTTTCTGTTTCTTAATTTGTATAAATGTATACTATTTGCTTTGTCGCTACATGGTTTGTTTTGTTGATTTCAATCATTTATTTCAGGTATTCATAAGAATAAACATTACTTTGGAGTTTTCATGTGCTCTCTATTCAAAGGAGAAGCTGTGATGAGTATTTCTGTACTTTCATGTGCTAAACAAATTTCTAATATAACTTGGATATTCATAATATAATCTGTTATAAAATTTAATTTGTCAAAGGGATCTAAAATATAAACATCAGCCCAACAGAAAGTGGAAACCATAACACTAGTAAACTGATTTTAGTCCATATTTCATGAAGCAGTCAGGAGCAGTTTGAAACTGCATGATTTAATAGTTCTTTACCTTCAAAATACGTAGAATGCGAAGAAATCGAACAACTTTTATAAAGATCACTGTTTGAATCAAATCAAAAGTCTGATAATTAATGAAATTTGTCTCAGTAAGCATTACATCTATGATGCCAATTAATGTAGTTGTTAACTCAAATAGATTCCAGGCATGTAAAAAATATTCCTTCTTCATTGCTGCTATCTGTCGATTTAAAAAGAAATTATATTATCTTATTTGTTTTTGCTTTTACTACACCATTTTCCATAATAACTGAAACATTACTAGTTAGGTTTTTCTCTGATCTACCTTAAGATTCTACTTGTCTAAAATACTAGGAAGTAATCATATCAACTTGAAATTAAATGGTTAAAATATTGAAATATCTATTCCAAGAGATAAAATATTCAAAATACCTACTAACTTATTAATTCATTCTTTATTTATTTAAAAAAATTTTATTGAAAACCTACTATAACTAAGAGAGTAGGAGAGGTCAAAAATGATTGTGGAATCCAGCCTGGGAAATTAGGTTTCCAGGGGAATTTTGAAGCAAGAGTAGGTTTAGAGATGATACATTTGTTTTGAATATGCTGTTTGAGATGTTTGCACAGTATTTTATTGAAGAGATCCAGTCATCAGTTGTCTATATGATCTGAGGCTCGGAATAAAATCTGAGCTGGAGACATGAGTTTGGGAATCATTAGACTATGAATGGTAGTTGATGCCAGGGAAGTGGTTGAGATAGCCTGACCCATGAGGCCCTTTATTATTTAATTCACGTCTGTGTCTCCTGTCTCATTTTCCATATCCTCCTCACAGATTTAACATCTCTCCAATCTGCATCGTGACCAACCCATCCCTAAGCTCCTGTCATTAGGAATATTGTTCCTTGTATGTGTCACATTGTTGCTTCTAAGTGTTCCCTTGTTCTTGTTGTCCACTCACATACTCCCTACTTTGACTCCTATTCATTATTCAGAATTCAACTCAAGCATCTCCTTTCCTTAATAGCCTTCCTTCTCTAAACCTACTATTCTGTGTAAGGAACTCCGTTTTTTTCCCATAGCACCCTGTGTAGGTCTCTATCATAACACTTAAGATACTGATTTGTAAATTTGATTAATTTGTATTTTTTAGCAGCCTGATCCCCCTACTCACTATGATTCAGAGACTGTAGGAGACAGACCTATTTACGCCAGGGAAAGCGTAAGTTCGATTACAAATTAAGAAACTGTCATGCTTGTTTGTAAACAGACTGTTGTGTGTTTAGTGGTATAGAGTCATTTCCCTTGAGTCTGCTCACATTTGGCGGGGCTGAGGAAATTCAGTGTCTGAATCTAGGGAGCAGAAGACCAGATCCTGGTCTTGTGAGGTCCTGCTCAAGGCACCATTCAGCTACTGTAGATGCCTCATTTCCTTCTTATTGAAACAGAATATAGGTTAGATCATTCTCTTAGGAACTTGAAAGAACTAGTATCAACAGTAAGACTTTATCCAGATGCCCAGTATTTGGAAACGTGAAGGAGATTTTTGGAGGTCAATAGAATACAGCCACAGGAGAGGAAGAGCTTAGTATAAAAGGATAGTGTAGGCTTCAAAGGAAGAGGGGTTTGTTAAATATAAGGCTGTTAAAGAATGGTTAGAAATTCGGGTAATGGAAGCCTCCAGCACTCAGATATAGAAGAGTGATTACCCTTCCTCTGAGAAAGTTTCAAAAGATCCATTACTCTAATAGGTTGAGGAGTGTTTTGGGAAAAGTTTGAAAATACAAGAAGGAAAGTTTAAGGTAGAATTGTGTATTAGAAAGAACACAAACTTTGAGGGGTTGGATCCAAACTCTATTATCATTAGCTATGTGACCTTAAACAGCTTCTCAGAGACTCAGGTCCCTCATCTGTAAAATGCAAGTCATAATATATATCTACATTAAAGTGTTAACTTAAGAATTTGAAATGTTATAATTGCAATGATACCTGGTACCTTAGTGATCATTTATTATTGTTATTAACATAATGAATATTTTAATAGGCATAGTACAAAGGGGGCAGAACTGAACTTGTGTAGAAAAGACAGCAAAGAAAATAAGTGAAGGCAAGCTTGTAAATCGGGCAGTGAAGATGAATCCTGAGTTAAATAGAAGGGAGAGACAAGAACAGAGTTGCACATTTGGGAGTAACCTCTTAGCTATGAAGTGTAGCGATGTCTCTGCAGTCCTGTTCTGCTCTCTTAAGTGGACCTGACTGAAGGAGCTATGGCTATGCACAGTTGTGACAGAAGCTTAAACCTGGCAAAGTACAAAGACCACAGAGCTGGAGGGATCATTTCCTCTCATTTAGGCCAACCCTGATATCTTACAGAAGAAGAAACTAAGGTTGGGAAAAGTTTAGTGACTTGGTGAACAGCTAATTGTCTGTCAGAGAAAACCAAAACCAGAGCCAAATCTGCTGCATCCCAGCTCGGTGTTCTTTCCACTATAGTACATATTAAGTGATTTTAGGGAATCCTTTACTCACACTCACCCTGGTACTAACCCTAACCCTAATTGCTTTATTTCTTCTTAATTAGGTGACATCTCCTATGGTCGTTCCAACTAATTGGAATTTATTACATACAATGTGATTGAATGTGAAGCCATTCCCCTCTCCCCACCAATCACAGCTCTGCAGTAGCATTTTAATTTTCCAGTAACGATTCGAGATTTCATCCACTTTGTTTGAATATCATATATAATTCTTCTATTTAAATCGTCTGGCTAAAAATATTTTATATTACAACTTGATCCATATGACACAATACTATTATCAGTTTGTGGACCCATCAATACATTTCCATCATTTAACAACCACTTTTATACTGGATTTAACAAATCAAATTATGAAATGTTTTTCAAGTATAAATGAATTTCTATCAATCTACTTATCCATCTGTTTATCTATCTAGTATAAAAACAATAAAATGGGACTTCCCTAGTGGCACAGTGGTTAAGAATCCACCTGCCAATTCAGGGGACACAGGTTCAAGCCCTGGTCCGGGAAGGTCCCACATGCCGTGGAGCAACTAAGCCCATGTGCCACAACACTGAGCCCACATGCCACAAGTACTGAAGCCTGCACACCTAGAGCCTGTGCTCTGCAACAAGAGAAGCCACTGCAATGAGAAGGCCTCGCACCGCAACGAAGAGTAGCCCCAGCACGCCACAACTAGAGAAAGCCGGCGCACAGCAACGAAGACCCAAAGCAGCCAAAAATAAAGAAGGAAAGAAAGGAAGAAAGAAAGAAAAAATCTTCCATTAAAAAAAATAAATAAAATGAACATCCAGGTGCTCACCTCTCTGCTAAGTTAAAGAACTTTGCCAATACCTTTTAAACTCACTCTGCATCCCTTTGACACACACTAATTAAAAATTTGCAAATACAAAATCAATCCTTAAAGTATGAATATTTTCTATTGTCACCCTAAAATCACCTTTAAAGAATAAATTTGTTTGAGGAGTGAGGGAGAATCTTATACACTCCTTTGGAAAACTGTCTGTAGCTAGTGTTGAAAAATGAAATTAGGAAATCACCCTGTTAGACATATCACACACACACACACAACACACACACAAAATCACATTTTAGCTTACCTTAAGTAGTGCCTCCGTGATATAAAATGCAAGAAAAGAGTAGTTAGCATATGCTAATTCAAGCTCATAGATATCGTTTAACACAGATATCCAAGAAATTATAATAGGAAACATATTCATTACTATCACAAGGTATCCGACATACTCAAATTCATCAGTAAATACTATTTTATGACATACACGAAGAAAGCAATGTCTGTAAAAAAAAAAAAAAAGATAGTTTTATCTGATAAAATAATTACACTGAATTAATTTCAATGTATGCTCAGTTCTGTCCTAATCATCAATAGCTACAAAGCCCAGCTTAATTCTGAGAAGTAGCTGTCACTACCATACACTTTCTGGCATCCTACTTCATATACTTTCCTTTAATTTCTTCCTCTGCTAAATATCTTCAGGCTGGTTTCCCCTCTTTCTCACTTTCCTCACCTCTCATTCATTTTTACTTATACTTTTAGTAGAAATACTTCAGATCATAAGACAGGGATAATTCAAATTGGAAATATTAAAAAAAAAACAAAGCAAATCTCTCCCACCTTCTAATAATTTCACTTCTCAGAGATGGCTACTATTACATTTGAATATTTTTCCAATATTTTTGTTTATATAATCATGTTTATAAATACAAAAGGAATTATATCATACATATTGTTCTATAACCTGTTTTTTTTTTTTTTCTCTTAGCAATGGATCATGAGCATTTTTCCTTGTCAAGGCATATAATCTGGAACAAATCCCAGCATGTGTGGTAGTGGAACAGGTTAGGTCGTATTTTATCAAAAACTTTAAATTAACATACATGCTTTGAAAAATTATTTTTATACTGAGTATGCTAGACAGAATTGTGGGTGAGAGGAATTACTTAATGTATTTTTAATTTTATTTTTAAATTATTCAATTAGTATAATAATGCATTATTATTGCTAAAACTCAAATGAAATTATTGATCAATTATTGATTGAAGAGTGGGTAAGTGCTGGATTACTTATCTATTCTTAGAGGTAGATCCACGTTACGCAGGACCTGAAATTTTTACAATTTGGAGCCCTGTCTAAGGAAAAGAAGATGAAATTACGAATACGTATATGATGCTGTCATCAAATTGCAAAAATCCTCCAAGGCCTCAGGCAGTGCCAGTGTGAGGGAGGAGCCATAGAGTGTAAGCTTTGTTAAGTTTATGGTAACACTGCCTTTGCCCTTCTCAGCCCTCTCTCCAGACTGTTTTTCTTTTCTATTTTTTTAAAAATTCAGCCATATTAAGGTATAACTGGCATAAAAAATTGTAGATATTGAAAGTGTACATCATATATACATGTATATATACAATACAATGTATATACATATACATTGTGAAAGGATTCCCCCCATCTAGTTGATTAACACATCCATCACCTCACATAACTCTTTTTTGGGGGTGTGACCATTTAAGTTCTACTCTCTAGCAAATTTCAGTTATAAAGTACAGTGTTCTCAATTATAGTCACCATGTCTTACATTAGATCTTCAGGCATTATTCACCTTATAGCTGAAAGTTTGTAACCTTCTACCAATCCCTATTTCCCCAAACCCTCAGCTCTGGTTTCTACTCTCTGTTTCTATGAGTTGACTGTCTTTTTTTTAATGAATAAATTAACTAATTTATTTTTGGCTCTGTTGGGTCTTTGTTGCTGTGCACAGGCTTTCTCTAGTTGTGGCGAGGAGGGGTTACTCTTTGTTGTGGTGCACGGGCTTCTCATTGTGGTGGCTTCTCTTGTTGCAGAGCATGGGGTCTAGGTACGCAGGCTTCAGTAGTTGCAGCATGCAGGCTCAGTAGTTGTGGCACACGGGCTTAGTTGCTCCACAGCATGTGGGATCTTCCTGGACCACGGCTTGAACCCATGTCCCCTACACTGGCAGACGGATTCTTAACCACTGCCCCACCAGGGAAGTCCCTATGAGTTGACTTTTAAAAATCTATTATTTTATTTCATTTTTTTCATTTTACTTAGTTTTAGAGTTAACATATAAGTGATGCCATGCAGTATTTGTCTTTCTCAGTCTGGCTTATATTTAGCATAATGCTCTCAAGATCCAACCATGTTGTCACAAATGCAGGAATTCCTTCTTTCTCATGGTTGAGTAATACTCCATTGTATTTTCTTTATCCATTCATCCATTGATGGACTAAAAATTGTAGATATTGAAAGTGTACATCATATATACATGTATATATACAATACAATGTATATACATATACATTGTGAAAGGATTCCCCCCATCTAGTTGATTAACACATCCATCACCTCACATAACTCTTTTTTGGGGGTGTGACCATTTAAGTTCTACTCTCTAGCAAATTTCAGTTATAAAGTACAGTGTTCTCAATTATAGTCACCATGTCTTACATTAGATCTTCAGGCATTATTCACCTTATAGCTGAAAGTTTGTAACCTTCTACCAATCCCTATTTCCCCAAACCCTCAGCTCTGGTTTCTACTCTCTGTTTCTATGAGTTGACTGTCTTTTTTTTAATGAATAAATTAACTAATTTATTTTTGGCTCTGTTGGGTCTTTGTTGCTGTGCACAGGCTTTCTCTAGTTGTGGCGAGGAGGGGTTACTCTTTGTTGTGGTGCACGGGCTTCTCATTGTGGTGGCTTCTCTTGTTGCAGAGCATGGGGTCTAGGTACGCAGGCTTCAGTAGTTGCAGCATGCAGGCTCAGTAGTTGTGGCACACGGGCTTAGTTGCTCCACAGCATGTGGGATCTTCCTGGACCACGGCTTGAACCCATGTCCCCTACACTGGCAGACGGATTCTTAACCACTGCCCCACCAGGGAAGTCCCTATGAGTTGACTTTTAAAAATCTATTATTTTATTTCATTTTTTTCATTTTACTTAGTTTTAGAGTTAACATATAAGTGATGCCATGCAGTATTTGTCTTTCTCAGTCTGGCTTATATTTAGCATAATGCTCTCAAGATCCAACCATGTTGTCACAAATGCAGGAATTCCTTCTTTCTCATGGTTGAGTAATACTCCATTGTATTTTCTTTATCCATTCATCCATTGATGGACACTTACGTTATTTTTATATATTAACTATTGTGAATAATGCTACTGTGAAATGGGAGTGCAAATATCTCTTTGATATCTTGTTTTTAATTCTTTTGGATATATACTCAGAAGTGGGATTGCTAGATCATGTGGTAGTTCTATTTTTAATTTTTTGAGGAGTCTCCATACTGTTTTCCACAGTGGCTGCATCAGTTTAAGAGATAAGAGAATGTGAAATGAACAAAGAACTATATAAAGTAGCAAGAAAACAATTATCAAATGGCAATAGTAAATCCATACCTATCTACTGATGATTTTCAGTAGTGGTATGCTTAGATTCCTTTCTCTTTATCTTTTGTGTATCTACTATTGTTTTCTGCTTTGTGGTTACCATGAGGTTTACATAAAACATGTTTATATTTATAACAGTCTATTTTAAGATAAACTTAACTTTGAATACATACTAAAATCTTTACATTTTTACTCCTCCCCTCCACATTTTATGTTTTTGATGTTACAATTTACATCTTTTTACCTTGTGTATCCATTAACAAATTATTGTAGTTATTTTTAGTACTTCTGCCTTTTAACCTTCATACTAGATTTATAAGTGACTTACTCACCATTATTACAACATTAGAGTACTCTGAATTTTAGTATATATTTATTTGCTTATGAAATTTATACTTTGATATGTTTTCCTGTTATTAAAAAATTCCTGTTCATTTTACCTTGAAAGGGACTTTAGTCCATTTTAACATTTCTTGTAAAACTGGTCTTGAGGGTGCTGAATTCCTCAGCTTTTTCTTGCCTGGAAAAACTCATTATCTCTTCTTCAATTCTGAACAGTTTTGTTGGGTAGGGAATTCTTGGTTGGTAGTTTTTTCTTTTTTTTTTCTTTCAGTACTTTGAGTATATTATGCTACTCTCTTCTGACCTACAAAGCTTCTGCTGAAAAACATGCTGATAGCCTTATTGGTGTGTGTGTGTCCCTTGTATGTAACAAATTGTTTTTCTCTTGCTCCTTTTAATATTCTCTCCTTGTCTTTAACTTTTGACAATTTAATTACCTAATGTGTCTAGGTGTGGGTCTCTTTGGATTAATCATATTTGGAAATTTCTGAGTTTCCTGGATCTGGATGTCTGTTTCTTTCCCTATGTAAAGAAAGTTTCCTGCCATTAGTTTTTTGAATAAGTTTGCTGCCCCTTTCTTTCTCTCTTCTTCTGGGACCCCTATAATGTAAATACTGGTCCACCTGATGGTGTCCCATGAGTCATTTAAGCTATCGTCACTCTTTTTCATTCTTTTTTTTCCTCCTCAGATTGGATGAATTCTGCTGCCTTGTCTTTGAGTTTGCTTATCCTTTTTTCTGCTTGATTTAGTCTGCTGTTAAACCCCTCTATTGAATGTTTCAGCTCAGTTATTCTTCAGCTCTGTGATTTCTGTTTGGGACATATTTATACTGTTTATCTCTTTGTTAAATTTTCCCCTTTGTTTATACATTCTTCTTCTGACCCTAGTGAGCATCTTTGATCTCTCTAACAGATAAATCACTCTAACAGATATCTCTAAGAGATAAATCACTTATCTAAATTTCATTAAGGTGTTTCTGGAGTTTTATTCTGTTCTTTTGTTTGGAACATATTCCTCTGTTTCTTCATTTTCCTTCATGCTCTGTGTTGGTTTCTGCACATTAGATAAAACAGCCATCTCTTTCAGTCTTGATGGACTGGTCTTGTGTAGATAAACCTTATCATTCAGCCTAGCCTGAGCTCTTGGTTGTCTCTCAGACCTTCGTGATTGTCCAAGCTGCCTTATTTGCTCTTAGTGGCTCCCAGTAGTTGAGGATGTGCCAAGACCTGTTTGTGTCCCATTGTGGAGAGTATCATTCATCACCTACATGCAAGCTGTTTGGAAACTGGACTCCTCAGGTAGCAGCTTTTGAGGTATGCAAATAGACTTCTTTCAGGGAAAGACTGGGAGATGGGTATTTCTATCTGCTCCGTCTGCACTGAGCCCTGGAGCTGTAGTCCATTAAGAAGTGTTTCTTTGTTTGCTACAGTCCTGTGGGTCCTAAAATACAAGCCCCCTTGGCCACTAGAGCCAGGCAATCAAGAGGTGTGTCCTTTGTGTGGCAGCCACAAAATCCAGGGTGCCAAATTTTACACAAGCTCCTTCCAAGGAGACAACATCCTCATGAACCCATTAAGAACTGTTTCTTTGTCTGCTCTAGTCTTGTGTATTTTGTGGTTATAAGCCTCATTAGATTTTAGAATTAGGTATTTTGGGGGCCCATCCCCTAGGGTGAAGTCTTAAAAGTTGGAGTGCTAGATATTGGGCTCAAATCCTTTGCTTCTTGGGAGAGACTGGGAGCTGTGTGTTCCCTTCCGATTGTATGTCTGTGCCAGGGGGTGAGTTTTATGGTGAAAGTGTGTCTCAGCCTTTCCTACCTGTTTCAAAGTAGGTATTTTCTCATTAGCCTGATGTGTAGGAGTTGCTCAGATAGTTTCTGGATTTCTTTCAAGGAGAACTCATCCATGTTTAGCTGTAGGTTTGGTGTGTCCATGGAAGGAATTGAGTTCAGGAGCCTCAATGCCACCATCTTGGTTGAGAGAACAGACTGCTTTTTAAAATTTCTTCCAGCAATAAAATCACATCTGGCACAGCATTACATTTGAGGTTACCTTTTGCTTAAATTGATAATTGACTATAATCTGATTTGTTTATGTCAGATAGATAAATTAAAGGGGATATAATGGGAATTACTTACAATTCCTTTAAATCTTTAATGTTGGTGTTAGTTTTTAAACTCCTCCTGGAATGCTATATTGCTTCTCATTACTATTTTGGCCAAGGGTTCCACTTGGCCACTTGGCCACTTCTGCCATGATTCTTACAATATAGGTCAACAAGGCAATGTTTGTGTTCAGCTAGACACTAAGTATATTCATCCCAATCATACACTTAAGGACTTAGGGAAATAACCACACAGTGGACCTGGTGGACTTCTATGAGACAGACTGGGTCAGAAACTCCATAAATTATCTGGCCTAAAAGCTCCCAGTTTAACTTGAGGAACACAATAGTATTTCAAGCCTTTGGTATCAGTATCATTTAAAATGCCATAACCCAAAGTCCTAACAGAGTCTGAGTATTTTCTTTTCCCAATGCACAGGAACTCTGGTAAAATGATTAAATGTCCATTTGAGAGAAGATTGAGGAAATATTTATCCTACATATTTGTGGTGCTTCAGTTCTTTCTCAAGGACTCTGGTTCTGAGAATTGACTTAGCTATCTTGCAGTAATTGACTTCATGCCTTTGCTCAACAGCTCTCCCTTTTTATCTTTAGAAAGGTCAAGTAATACCATAATTAACTGTTTGTCTATATTGTCTTTTAATATACAATATTTGTTACCCATCCTTAGGTCAAACACTCTGACTGCTACTCCAGATTTGCTGTCCACAAAATAAAGTATGCCCACCTTGCCTCTGACATTTAAGTGTTGCCATCTGTCTTCTGCCATTCCCATTTCCTTTTGATACTAGAGAGGCCAGTTCCACAGCAGACTTAATGATGGTTAACCATGTCCTGCAGAGGACATCTATCATTGAGTTTCTCACTGTTGCCTTGGTGAAGGGAAATATCCTCCGTTCTTTCACAGGGAACAAGATCATGAAGTTGGTTCTTCATTCTAATATAATAAACCTAGTTAAATATTCCAATTTTATCATCTGCACTTCATTTATTGTAGGTTATTGGCCTGGTCAAGCTTCAAAGAACCATCTCAGGAATATAATAGCACCAGCTCCAAGTGTCCTTCCTAGATAGAATGTTGAATCCTGAATTATCATGGATAAGACCTCTGTGCCAATAAATTTCTCCCCAATCTGGCCTTATGTTGCAGCCTTCTGGTCCCATATCCTCAAGACCCATCTCCTTATATGTTCTACTAGTATTTGCTGATGTCAGGTCCTGTAATTCCATCAGCTGACAAGTTGTAGTCTCCTGAAGCAGCCACTATATTTCCCCCTCCAGCTGTGTTGAGACCTGACCTGGGTAATTACCTTGGAAGCAATGAAAAGGTGGTAGAAACTATTATATATATTTTTTCCATGTTATATAATTTATATATAAATTGTATATTTTTTCATTTTCATTATATAAATCTTCTTTTGGTGATTGGCCTTGTTCATGTTTGTGACTCCATCACTTACTAACTTCAACATTTCATTAATACTTATAGTCTATATTGGATAATTTTAATAACTGAAGTCTTAGGGATATAAATCTGCCGTTATTTCTGCTGATTCACTCTCATGATTATTTATTTCCTTGTGTCTTTGTTCATCTTTGATAGTGACTTCATCCACTGGTTAGAGAACTCAATTTTTATTTAGCACAATAATAAATGCTAACATTTAAGTGCTTACTTAGTGCTAGTCTCTGGACTAAGTGCTTCTACACACACTATTTATGCAATCTTTACAACAATCCCATAATGTAGGCAGAGGTGAACCCAACTAGCATATACTAATACCTACTATATGCCAGTTATTTTGCCAAATGCTTTACATATATCAGTCTCCAGAATATGACATCGATATTACTTTATCCGTTTTTCAAATGAGAAAACTGAGACCTGTAAAACTTATCCAACTAATAAATGATAAAGACTAGGATTCTAAACCAAGCCATCTGACTCCAGAATCTGTACTACCTACTCTGAGATGAGTGATACATAAGAGACAGCCTAAAATGTAGACGACTATAAATCCTAGTTTTTCAAATCTCCATTTCTTTGTTACATCAACAGAAGTAAGTACTCAGAAAGTTGTAGCCTAAGTCACTATTGAAGGTTTTAAAAGAACCATAGTACAAAAATATCCATTTGGTATTTACTGATACTCCTATTGAGAAGAGGGAGACCTCTCTTGAATCTAAGAAAAGAAATAAAAGATATCCCAGTTGGAAAGGAAAAAGTAAAATTATCTCTATCCCTAGGTGATATGCTCTTAAATACAGAAAGTCCTAGAGAATTCACAAAAAACAACTAGAGCTAATAAATGAATTCAGCAAAACTTCAAGATACAAGATCAATATACAGAAATAACCTGTATTTCTATACACTAGAAATAAACACTACAAAAATGAAATCAGAAGCACAATTTTATTTGAAATAGCATAAAAGTATTTAGGATTAAATTTTACCAAAGACATGTACACTGAAAACTTTAAGACATTCCTAACAGGAATTAAAGATCTAAATAAATGAAAAGACATCCCATGTTCATGAATCAGAAAGTTTAATATTTTAAGATGGTAATACTACTCAAAGCAATTTACAAACTAAATGTAATCCCTAAGAAAATCTCAATGACATTTTTTATGTGCATAAATAGACAAGTTAATCCTAAAATTCATATGGAATTGCAAGGAACCCTGAATAGCTATATCAATCTTGAACAAGTGGATGGACTCACATTTCCTGATTTCATAATTATCTAGCAGATGTGGAAAACAATTTGGTGTTTCCTCAAGAAATTAAATAAATTAATTAAATTAAATAAATGTTATTTTCATATGATCCAGCAGTTTTACTCCTAGGTGCATACCCAAAAGATGGAAAGCAGAAATTCAAACAAATACATGTACATAAATGTTCATAGTAGCACTGTTTACAATAGCCAAAAGCTGAGAACAACTCAAATACTCATCAACCGTTGAATGGATAAAGAAAATACAGCACGTCTGTACAATGGACTATTATTCAGCCATTAGAAGAAATAAAGTATTCATACATGCTACAAAGTAGATGAACCTTATGCTACAGATACATGCTACAATGTGGAAGAAACATTATGCTGAGTGAAAGAATCCAGAAACCGACTTACTTCACCCTGTATGACAGACTCTAGGTCCATCCACCTCACTACAAATAACTCAATTTCGTTTCCTTTTATGGCTGAGTAATATTTCATTGTATATATGTGCCACATCTTCTTTATCCATTCATCTGTCGATGGACACTTAGGTTGTTTCCAGGGTGGGATAGGGAGGGTGGGAGGGAGGGAGACGCAAGAGGGAAGAGATATGGGGATATATATATATGTATAGCTGATTCACTTCTTTATAAAGCAGAAACTAACGCACCATTGTAAAGCAATTATACTCCAATAAAGATGTTAAAAAAAAAGAATCCATAAACCGAAGGCTATATGTTATATGATTCTACCTATATAATACATTTGGAATAGGTAAATTCATAGAGACAGAAAGCAGACTAGTGCTGGGGAAGAGAGAATGAAGAGCTTAATGGGTACTGGATTTACATTTGGGGCAATGAAAATGCTGTGGAATTTGACAGAGGAGATGGCTGCCCAACGTGAATATACTAAATAACCCTGAATGGTACACTAAAAATGGTTAATGTTTAATCTTGTATGAAATTTACCTCTATAATAAAAGTTATTACACTATATCTTTTTTTCTTTAAGTAACTTTTTGTATGTATATAAGTAATTTAGTTGTAAACCACCTCAAAATATTTTACAAAGTATTCAGGATATAAATTTTTAAAAATAAATAAAAGGAAATTTCAAATGATTATAATAACATTTCTAGTAAGGTTTAAAAGCACTTACCTTGATGGGATCCCTTTTTCCTTTTTCGTATTATACACCCAGTTGAGCAATACTTTTCTAGTAAAGACAAGAATTTTTTTGCTTTCAGAATAATTCTTTATTGTCTCTGCACTTATATATCTAAAAAAAAGAAAAAAGAAGAACCTTTAAATATGCTTTAAATTTTTTGAGATAAGTTTAATGCAGTATTGTCAGGAGGCAGGAAAACTATTTTGTCCAGTGACGACAGGAAATGAGACACTTTCATGGGCATAGGTCCAAGTCATGAAGATGTAGATGAAGGTGGATATATAATTATGAAGTTAGATTGTGGGACTCATCATTAAACAGAGAGTAAAAAAAAAAAAAAAGGAGATAAATGGTTCAAAATAGAGAAGTCAAGTTTCAGGGAGAGAAAGCATACCATGATTCAAATATTTGGGATTCAAATATATGTGGGTTTTTGTGTTTGATCCTCCATTATCTGGGTGGTAGTGAACAAATTACCTCATTAACCTGTTTGCTCTCAGAATGGAAGTAAAAATACTTATGTCAGCCTGGGAAACTTAAATGAGAAAGCATATATGAGGCATCCAGCCCAACTCACACATTTGCCCATCTCTTTTCTTGCACCTTCTGGGCAAGTAATCAGGGAGTTTATGGGGAAAATACAAGTGGAGAAGTGAAAGAGTAAAAATAGTTACTTGGAGAAGTTGGTGCTCATAAACTGCCAAAAGACATTTGCCCCAAGTTGCCTGTAGGTTTCTTCTGGGTTTTTTGTTGAGGCAGTTCAGATCTATGTGCTATGATTTGGTCTTGCTGAGAAAATCTCCTTGGTTTTATGAGGAACTTACCTGCTGCTGACCAGATACTTACATTGTCTTCATCAGAAGGAGGATGGGGCTCCATCCCTGGATCTGAGGCCCTACCTTAAAATGCAGCTTAATGGAAGGGCATTGGTGACTTAAGTACAAAGGTGGACCTTGTTCTTCCTATGGATTATGATGTTCTCACCCTAAAATTGGGGCAATTTCTCTGTTACAGGGATACTGATATAATTAAAAAGAAGGAAGTTATTCCGTTCTCTGTGATTCAATATAATCATGTGGTAATTACATGGAAAATCATGAATGTATATATGACTTGATTCATTTCTGATTTTTAAAATATTTGATTGAGCACCTTTTATGCTTGATAAATGCATGGGGTAAACCATAAATACTGGTCTCTGCCCTCAAGAATCCAGAAGACTAGTGGAGTAAAACATACAAACAACAGTTGCAGTTAATTGTAGTAAGCGTTCTGCAGAGACAACAAGAGGACACTCTGGACCCACAAAGGAGGGTGTTGAATATAGTCTTGGGGAATCAGGAAACCTTCCTGAAGGAATTAATGTCGAAGCTAAGACTTGATCATTTCACAAGTTCCTATGAATCCTAAAATTCTGTGATATCAATGTGTGTGATATTTTACAGGCCAAATTATTGTGTTTTTCAGGCTCCTGAGTTCCTATTTTATATCAACATGTTCACTGTTTAGACCTGATTTAGGAAAAGAGTATGATCTCTCTAACTAGACAGTGAGGTAGGATAGCTTTGAACCTGTGCTCTGTAATTCATTAGTTAAATAACCTTGGGTAAATTATTTAATCTCTCTGTGCCCCACTTTCCCCACCTGCAAAATAAAGGTAATAATAGCACTTATAGGATATTTATGACATTGAATGGGTAATACATGTAATATGTTTAAAACTGTGTCTGACACAGGGCAATAAATATAAGCTCTATTCAAAGTATTGCTTCTTAGGCAATTACGCAGGCACTTAGCACAGGTCCTGGTACTTCTATTTAACCCCCTACTGTTTTTATCTTTTTATCTCAAGCCAGTGCATGTGAGTGGACACCAGGCTGGCACATGTCTTAAGTTTTGAGGGGTGCACGCCAAGGGCCCAGTTTGCTTGTAAGATCATGACATAAGGGAAAAGGCCCAAGCAATCCTAGAAATAATCTTAGGACCACTTGAGCAGGAAATTTTGGTGTCCTCAGTACCAGAAGTAAGATCTAAAACAAGAAGGTATGTCTGGGTTTTGGGTGGTCACTGTCACAACTGCATTGCAGTTTAACTCGTCCTCTGCCCAATCATACATCCTTCATCCTTCCACTCCACAGGGGATGATCTGAGGGTACTCCCTAACATGCTGACTTTGAGGAACTCATTGTTGACTCTGGAGGCTTGCATCTAAAGAAATCATTATGAGTATATCAGGAGAGGTTGTGCATTGGGAAGATATGCCTGGAAGAACTAAGGAAGTCTTTGACCTCAGTGAGGTATCTGAGTAGCCTAGAAGGAGGAGTGGTTTACCACAGCTTAGCTTTGCAGGGGTGGGCAAAATGAGAAAGGGAAGAGCATCTCAGTCAGAAGCAGCAGCTGGTTCAGATGCACAGAGGTGTGAATGAGTGGAGCAAGTTTGGGAAACTGGAAGCAGGTGATTTGGCCTGGTTGTGGGGTGGAGAGCAGGCAGTGTCTTGCACGCATAATACTGGATGATCTCAAGTTACCGGACAAAAACGAGAAACTCATTTGCACAATTTCCTAAATGCAGTGGCTTAGGATGGAAGCTTTCTCCTGAAAATATACTTACTCTCCTTTCTCACCAAAGCTTCCTGCTGCACCTACCAGCACCTGGACTGCACTCTGGGACAGAGTCTCATTCCTGTATTGTCTCTGGTAGCTTGCCTAAAAGAAATGTTGAATCAAATCATTCTATAATATGGGTAACAGGGACAATATATTATTTTCTTTATGGAAAAATAATCTGTGAGAAAGAAGTCAAAATCCCCAAATAATCAAGTATCTTTATATAAAAAAACTTTTTTTCTATGGAGTCCAGACCATGAAGTCAGTGCAGAAGGTAGGTCTGAGTTTTGGGTAGAATGAAAATGGTTATGCAGGAAACTAGGTTCCTCTAGATGTTAATTAGGTTTTCAAAAATAAGTGGAGTTCTGTGGCCAAATAAGTGTGGGAACTGTTGCAAAGTAACCCCATCTTAAAAGCTTATAATGCATATTAGAATATTAAAAACTCTGAAAAATTCTACAGTAAGGGATTCTGATTTATATCTTTATTTAATTCCACTTCCCCAAATATTTTGACAACAGAACTCTCTTGTCTCCAATCTATTCCCAGCATGAAATGAACTGCTCCTGTGGTGCAGAACACAGACATTCATTCATTCGGTCCATATACTGAGAGCCCACTCGGCTTCTGTGTGCTGAACATTGTTGAGAATCAACTGCCTAAATTGGGATGTGTGATATGACTAAAGATTCCTGGTTCCATAGAAGACACTCTGTCTGCACAATTATTTACGGACATTGAAGCATGGTTTTGCTCTTGGGGGATCCTAGAAAGGGACAGAACTAAATTTAAGGATGAAAGGTCAAAAGGTTATTTGTCAGTAATGAAAAGAAACTTAAACTTCATTAAAATACTTGCAAAATAATGTAAAATTAAAATATTTTCAGTATCCTCAAAGATAAGTACTGTAGTTTGTGGGGAAAATAAGAAAGCTGAAAGTCACATGGAGCTCACGAAAGCTTAGCGACATAAGTGACAAAGCAGTTAGATACTAGAAAAATGTTAACTCTTAAGTGATCCTTCACACCAAAATGTAAGAAGAATTTAGAGAATGGTTGATTCCTAACAATAACTGCCATCTCTGAGCTCTCTAATATACTATTGAATTAACATAATTATGTTTTACAGAAAATTATTTAATTCTTGCAACAGCTTTATGAGGAAGGTATACGAATCTGCATAGATGAGAAAGATGAAGCTCCTCAGGGAGTTGAGCAGTTTTCTCAAGATCACATTGGAAACTCAGTTCTTTCTGAATTTAAATCCTGCCTCTCTTTTCCCCCATTATGTTGTGCTGCTCTCCTGTGCCACTGTCTTACCATGCTGTGCTTCCTCTTCTTTCTTTTTTTAATTAGTTAATTAATTTATTTGTCTTCTCTGGGTCTTAGTTGCCACACGCAGAATCATCGTTGCCGCGTGTGAGTTCTTCCTTGTGGCATGTGGGATCTTTAGTTGCGGCATGCATGCGGGATCTAGTTCCCTGACCAGGGATCAAACCTGGGACCCCTGCATCGGGAGCGTGGAGTCTTAACCACTGGACCACCAGGGAAGTCCCCCTCTTCTAACATACAGTAGTGGAAGAGATATTGCTCCCGTTAACAAGAGCTGGCTGAGATTTAAATTAAAACTCTCAGAGCTTTGAAAACTGCAATAACAAATTAATACTGTTGGGAACAGTGAACATTAGTATTGAGATTGCAGAAATCAAATCAACAAGCTAAGATACACATGAAAATATGTCTAGAACAAAGAAAGACTAAAAATATATGAGGTAAGATGAAGATCTGGAGAACAGAACAGAGAGATCCAATATACTTTGAAAAATAGGATTTCTGGATTAAGACCTAACACACAGCACAAAATCAATGAAGATATAATAGTAGGAAAAAAAAGTTTAAGGCAATAAATCAAAAAGGTACAGGAAGTATATATTGCAGAAAACACAGGCTATCATGAGTGGAAGGAATCTAAGAGGTCATTCAGGTAGCATAATTTCCCCTTTTACAGATGGGGAGAATAATAACTTAAAAGAATATGTTCTGAGTCACATATCATATTAATAATAAAAGCAAGACTCAAAATGGAGTCTCCTGCATTGATTTTAAGGGTTCCTGAATACTGTATTTTCCTGAAATAAATTAAAAATCTGGAAGTGACTCAAAGACATGATCTCATAAAATCTGCTGGTGGAACAAAGCATGATATGGGCATAAGTTCACCCTTCATGGCACTGCCTCAATTGCTTAAAGAAGTTATTTAGGTCCTTGGAAAGCTGTCTTTGAGACTCAGCTTGTCTGCCAGGACTACTGCTGAGGAGGGAATAATCATACCCTAAAGATCTTCCATTTCCCAAGTTAGACAGAGCAAGCAGAACCCTGTATGCATGGAACAGAAGAGAAATGCATGACAGTTCCACAGTCAGTGAGGAAGGCCCAACATGAACATTTTGAGAGGATGAGTCATGGCAACTGGTCAAGATTCTGACCTGGATAGAAAATGGTAACTGGGCTATTAGCATTTTCTCACAGAGTCCTATACGCTGCTGTGCTACAGAATTTCTTTAATTTTTACTCAAGATTTGATATGAAAACATACTAACCTATACCTGCAGTTACTAGTGGACTTGGTGGTATTCTTTCGGGAAAAACTGGTTCGGTCCAGAGATAGGCAGTGTCATGGAACTGACTGCATAACGCATCTGGTGGTAGAGCTCAGCTGTAATTCCTGCCATTGGGATCTGTGAAATTCCAAGTTCCTCAAAATAAAACACCTTCTACTTAAGCTAATTTGAGTGGATTTCTTTTTCTTTCTGTCCTTTTCTTTTTTCTCTTTGCACTCAAGCAGATTCCTAAGACAATGCCAAACTTCCCTTTGCCTTTGTAAACAATCTATTAAGCTGTGCAGGTGAGAATAACCAAGATGTCTTAAGCAAGGGAGAAACTTTTCAGTATAATTTTAGCCAATAATTTAATTTTTTTAATTTAATTTTTTTTAGTATAGTACTGGCACAAAAACAGACATGTAGATCAATGGAACAGGATTGAGAGCCCAGAAATAAAACCATGCACCTATGGTCAATTAATCTATGACAAAGGAGGCAAGAATTTACAATGGAAAAAGACAGTCTCTTTAATAAGAGGTGCTGGGAAAGCTAGGCAGCTACATGTAGGAGAATGAGATTACAACATTTTCTCACAACACAAACCAAAATAAATTCAGAATTAAAGACCTAAATGTAAGACTGGAAATCACAAAACTCCTAGAAGAAAACATAGGCAGAACACTCTTTGACATAAATCGTAGCAATATTTTTTGGGATCTGTCTCCCAAGGCAAAGGAAACAAAGCAAAAATGAACAAATGGGACCTAATTAAACTTAGCAAAGGAGACCATTGACAAAATGAAAAGACAACCTACTGAATGGTAAAATAATATTTGCAAATGATATAAATGGTAGGACAAAAATTTAAAAAGCGTATAATAAAATACTAACTATTTGTGCTGACAGGAGACGCCTCTTGGCCAGCTCCATTGCTTCAATGTTAAGGGTCTCATCTATTTCCTTGTTACAGTGTAGACATTTCACTTTTTGATGTTCTGTTTTTTCTTCTTGGTCCAACTAAATAAAACACAAATCAAAACCCAAAATTAATACATGAACATTAACACATTGTTTAGCATAAACCTCAAGCAATTCACATACCATTTTGGTTTAAAAAAGTATAGAAATTTTGCTAGATACAGAAAAATGTTCAGATGAGTTTTCTCATCGTTTGCACAGTCATCTAGAAGGTAACATAATTGCCAGTTTTGGGGGGAAGGAGTTATATCATATTTTTACCTTTGCATGGCATTGGTAAAAGTTTATGAAAGCTACTACATTGCTGATCACACTTTAAACCACTGGTTCTGAAAGTGTGGTTCCCCAGCACCAGCAGCATCACCTGGGTAATGTTAGAAATGCACATTCTCAAACACCACCACAGACCTGCTGAATCACAGACTGTGGGGAGATGGGACAGCAATCTGTGTTTTTACAAACCCATTCCATGATTCTGCTACAGCTAAAGTGTGACAACCACTGCTTTAAACTAATCACTTAAGGTAGAATAAAAAGTGAACGTGGCTGTTAGGAAATGGGTATATGGATAACTCCATTTTATAGATGAAAAAAAGTTGAAGCTTAGATAAAATAAAAGGTTTATATAAAGATCATAAAGCATCTATTAAGTGATAAAGCTAGGATATGAACCCAGATTTTCTGAGTCTAAAGCCAATGTTCTATCTATAACACTAGAATATCCCTCATGTCAGCAGCAAAAAGAGGAGAATGTAGTTGTTTAATCATCTGCCTTCTGAAACAGATCAAATACCAGAGTGGTGACCTCAACCCCGACTTTGCGTTAGAATTAGCTGGGTAAATGGATTAAAAATATATATTCCTGGGACCCTCCTCAGACCATCTGCATCAGAATCTCCTGGGTAGAGGCTGGGAAATCAATCCGTATTTTTTAATAAGCTTTCCCAGTGATTCTGATGCAGCCAGATTAACAAAAGGCCACAATCAGATATTGGGAGCTACTATAAAAAATCCTTAGATTTGACTTGGTACTTTTCTTATCCAGAAATCCTGGCAATATTCCTGCAGACACAAGGCTTGATTCTGAGCCCCCACCTGGAGCTTCAAGCACCTGTTAGAGGATTTTAAATGGAGTTTTAGAAATCCTATTTCATAGCAACCAATTATGTCTACAGTCATAGAAGTTGACCCCTCATATTGTTTGATGCAGAGAAACATTGCAATGAAAATTGGACTTAATATAGGAGATGGCAACCCAGAAGAAGCATTGAGCAGATACCAGGACAACTTTTATTATTTCTCCTTGTGGCATTCATGACTGCTAATGAATTATGAACTCATATATGAATTAGAAGTCTGAACATGGAGATTCTAAAGCATATCTCAGAAGCAGGAGGTGACATTTCACCACATCTAATCGTATGACACTGGCTTTGAATTCTATTTTATATTACATTCCGCGGCATGTGGGATCCTCCCAGACCGGGGCACGAACCCGTGTACCCTGTACCAGCAGGCGGACTCTCAACCACTGCGCCACCAGGGAAGCCCTACGCTGTCTTTTAAAGGCAGCTCCAATACACTAGTCCTTCTTTTGAATCTACAATACATACTAGCTATACTCAAAGGGGTTGTCAGTTCTACTTTGCCCCATAGTGGTCATAAAAAATCCCTAAGAATTGTGAATTAATATTTATAACATTTATACTTATTTAAGGGCAATCATATCCACTTTGAAGGAATAAACAAAAGATATTACTTGCTTACTGCATATGGGTTTTGCAGTATAATTGCTTTCTCAACCATGTTCCAATCTGCGTTAGCAAGATCTTTGTCAAATTTGAGTGCAGAGGCTGTAGATACGGTTAGTTCTTGAAAGTGTTGAAACGTATAATACAGTGATTTATACTTTGTTGATGTGACATCATGAAGACCTTTGATACAAAGAACACATTTTATAAATAGTAGACATCATCATTTTAATGATATATATAAAATATACATATAGATGTGTAGGAGATATATGCAGGAGGTATAGATATACATATATGTACACAATGTATGTGTAGATATGTACATATATTTCCCACCTATACATAAGGTCATATATATAAGTATTTATGATATATATTTATTTATCTCCAGATGTATACATTTGACTCTTGAACAATATGGGAGTCAGGGGTGCCAACCCTCCACGCATATAACTCTATAGTTGGCCATTCATATGCATGGTTGTGCATCCCAGATTCAATAAGCAGGTTTGTGTTATACTGAAGTACATATTAATTTTTTTAATTAAAAAAATTCACATCCACTTATAAGTGGATTGGCGTAGTTTAAATTCATGTTGATCAAGGATTAACTCTGTGTGTGTGTGTGTGTGTGTGTGTGTGTGTGTGTGTATATCTCCAGACCTCAATGTTTGAAGGAATCTTACTACCAGACACAAATTCCCTTTTTCTGAGCCATAGAAGTTTCTTTGGAAAGCAGTAATGTTCCATGAGCAAATGTTCACTGCTCTCAGTGCAAGTAAACAGATGCTCCACACTAAGAATTTTAGGTTTATTTAGCTACTAAGTAGAACATCTGATAAATTGAAAATTTTTACCTCTTTAATCTGTTTTTTCCATTTTACTATGTTAAGGTTCAGAAAATTAAAAAAGTAAATGGAAGAAAAGATTTTGTTGCAAATATGAGGAGGAAGGTGCAATATTATCCATAAAGATGAAATTTAAGATTGGTTACAAAATGCCATATGAATGAAAACTCTGTGTGTAACAAGAAAGGGTGATAAAGCAGTTAAGAATACAATGGATTAAAAACATTAGAGCAATTTGTTTTTAGTTCTTTAACTGTCGTTATCAAGCCATGTGACCTTAGATGAGAACTTTTAACTCTTTAGATTTCAATTTATCAATTGTTAAAAAGTAGGGGATTGAAACAGTCATATTGTATAATGCTGTTGCCTCCTAAAACTGGTATTTCTGCTTCTATTCTCTTCATAGCTCCCAATCAGCTATCCACAGAACGAGAGTTGTCTTTTTAAGTTAAGGACCTTATTCATAAAATTACACTTACTTGCTTAAAACCAACCAAGAAATCCATTTATCCCTTAGAATAAAATCTTAAAATTCAAGGTCCTTCATTATCTAGCTCTTTCCCTACCTCTCCCATCTGAACTTCCTTCACTATTGGCATTGTTCTCGAAGGTCCCAGCACCTTACCTTCTTTCCTTGAACACACTCATTTTCTAATTTCCTCAGGAATCTATTACCTGTTGTGTTTTCTATTTTATTTATATGTGGTTTGTTTATTTTTATACAAAAATGACTCTCTGATATTACCTTATTTGACTTGTTTACTGCCTGTTTCTCCTCTCTCCAACATAAGCTCCATCAACTCAGAAATCTTTTTTGTCTTCATAATGTATCACTATCAGTTAGAATAGTGACTGGCATATAAGAGGCTCTTAACAAAAAGTTTGTCAAATAACTGAATAAACTTATTGTATAATTTTACTTAAACTGGACTAATGTAAATAAGTAATCTTTTTTTTTAATTGGAGTAAAATTGCTTTACAATGTTATGCTAGTTTCTGCTGTACAATGAAGTGAATCAGCTATATATATACCTATATCCCCTCCCTCTTGGACCTCCCTCTCACCCTGCCCCCCATCCCACCCATCTAGGGCATCACAGAGCATGGAGCTGAGCTCCCTGTGCTATACAGCCGGTTCCCACTAGCTATCTATTTTACACATGGTAGTGTATTTATGTCAAACCCAATCTCCCAATTCGTTGTACCCCTCCCTTCCCCCTGTGTGTCCACATGTCCGTTCTCTATGTCTACATCTCTATTCCTGCCCTACAAATATGTTCATCTGTACCATTTTTCTAGATTTCACATATACGTGTTAATAATATACGATATTTGTTTTTCTCTTTCTGGCTCTGTATGACAGACTCTACATCCATCCTCATCTCTACAAATGACCCAATTTCATTCCTTTTTTATGGCTGAGCAATATTCCATTGTATATATGTACCGCATCTTCTTTATTTATTCATCTATCGTTGGACATTTAGGTTGTTTCTATGTCCTGGCTATTGTAAATAGTGCTTCGATGAACACTGGGGTTCAAGATTATTGCTTATTGGCCTAACAAGCTTATTGGCCTAAACAATTCATATGACTTTACATAGAGATCCAATTTCCTCTTCAATTAGACACCACTGATTTGTATTTATATGGCTTCTTTCTTCATTATTAACAATTCTTTAGCATGTTGGGAATATTTTTCTCTTCACTCAGAATATGAATTTGCAGGGCTTACCGAGTTTAGTAACTGCCATTGGCAAAATAAATCTATTGACAATCAGGCTAATTAAGGATACTGACACTCCATGAAATAATATCTGGAATAGAAAAAAAAGAGTGAGTTTTCATCACAATGTCATATAATATACTCTATATTTACCAATGTAAATTAAGCTAGGATGTACTATGTCAATAGATACTCATGGCAGAGGGGAATTTGGATGTCAGACATGATGCAAGTACTCTGGGGATTCTCTATCTTCTTGCACGTGCTTCATTCACATTTCTGGAACCAAACCAAAAATCAGGACACATGGTTTGACAAATATTTATGTACATATGAAGACATTAGGAGAAAATACTTGTTCTTAAATTCCATTACTGCACGTCTTGAGCCCTGGAAATATACCTGTGCTTCACCAATTCTCATCCACCATACACACCTCCATGTACACAGCCACACAGTTCTCTGCTCAACATTATCAGCACATCTGTATGAAATAATTCTCTCCACTTAGGAAAAGAGGACAACTCAGAGGCCTTGGTATGTGTGCTCCACCTCATACTTTGCCTCTCTGGCATCTCTTTGCCAGCAGGGAGGAGCAATTGATGCCTTTGGTGCCACCTGTTTTTTTTCTCCACTTATATCCCAAGTTAATCTCCATGGACAGATGAAGTGACACTTTTCAATTTGATACTACATACTTCCATCGTTTTATGGAATTCTAACTTCCAGAACTTATTTTAAACTCTTAGCTAGTCCTCTATTCTTTGGCTACAAATGGAGGTTAGAGACAGAGCAGGAAACCATACCAGAGGCTTTCAAGGTTGCACACTAGGATCACCAGAGAAACTTTAACATATTGGTGCCCAGGATGGTGCCACTGAATATTCTGATTTAATTCTTCAAGGGTGCAGCCCAAACACTGGTAATTAGAAAAACCAAGGTACAATCTACACACATTGAAATGTACTTATGTATCATTTGATAAGTTTTGACAGTGCATACACGCATATAACCCTCAGTCCTATCAGGATGTAGAATATTCTCATATCCTTCCAAATTTCTCCAGTGCTGCTCCAATCAATCCCCACCCGACACGAGGCAACTACTCTTCCTATTTCTATTTCTATAGGTGAGATTTGCCAGTTCTAAAACCTTCATTTAAATTGAATATTATGTTTCTCATTGTAGTTTTAATTTGCATTCCCCTAGAGTAATAATGTTAAGCATTTTAATGTGCTTAGTGGTATATATCTTTCTTTTTGAAACATTTGTTCAACTCTTTTGCCTATTTTTTATTTTATTTTATTTTTTTGTGGTACACGGGGGTCTCACTGTTGTGGCCTCTCCCGTTGTGGATCACAGGCTACAGACGCTCAGGTTCAGTGGTCATGGCTCACGGGCCCAGCCGCTCCACGGCATGTGGGATCCTCCCGGACCAGGGCACGAACACATGTCCCCTGCATTGGCAGGCGGACTCTCAACCACTGCGCCGCCACCAGGGAAGCCCCTTGCCTATTTTTTAAATTGGGTTGATTTTCTTTTATTATAACATTGTAGAAATTTTGAAAAATATATTCTGGATAAAAGTGCATTGTCGTACAGATGGCCAACAGGCACATGACAAGAAGTTCAATGTCACTAATTATTAGAGAAATGCAAATTAAAACTACAATGAGGTATCACCTCACACCGGTCAGAAGGGCCATCATTAAAAAGTCTACTAATCACAAATACTGGAGAGGGTGTGGAGAAAAAGGAGCCCAGCTACACTGTTGGTGGGAATGTAAATTGATACAGCCACTATGGAGAACAGTATGGAGGTTCCTTAAAAAACTGAAAATAGAGTTACCATATGGTCCTACTCCTGGGCATATATCTGGAGAAAACTCTAATGAGAAAAGATACAGGTGCAGCAGTCTTCACTGCAGCACTATTTACAATACATGGAAGCAATCTAAATGTTCATCCACAGATGAATGGATTTATATATACACACAATGGAATATTACTCAGCCATGAGAAAGAGTGAAATAATGCTATTTGCGACAACTTGGATGGGCCTAGAGATTATCATACTAAGTGAAGTAAATCAGACAGAGAAAGACAAATATCATAGGATATACTTATGTATGGAATCTAAAAAATGATACAAATAAACTTATTTACAAAACAGAAATAGACTCACAGACATAGGAAGCAAACCCCTGGTTACCAAAGGGTTTAGCAGTGGTGGGGGGAGATAAATTAGGAGTTTGGGATTAACATACGCACACTACTATATATAAAATAGGTAAGTAACAGGACCTGCTGTATAGCATGTGGAACTATATTCAATATCTTGTAATAACCTATAATGGAAAAGAATCTGGAAAAGAGTATCACTTTTCTGTATACCTGAAACTAACACAACATTGCAAATTAGCTATATTTCACTAGAAAAATACAGAAAAATGTGCATTATCAGATATATGTGTTATTTCCTCTCAGACTTACATTATCCATTTATGTAAAGCTATCCTTTGGTAAGCAAACACTTTTAAAGTTGAGAACTCCAATTACTATTGTTTTTTTGATCTAAAAACCCTTTGTCTATTCCAAGGTTGCAAAGGTATTCTCTTATGTTTTCTTCAGAAGTTTTAGGGCTTTTGATTTTATATTTATGTCTATGATGCATCTCTAAGCACTATTACATATGGTGTGAGGTAAAAATGGAGGTTTTACTTTCTTTGGCAACTTATTTACCTTATAACTGGGAGTCTGTACTTTTAGGCTGTCTTCATCCATTTCCTCCGTCTCCTCTCACCACCTCTGGCCATCACCAATATATTCTCTGTTTCTATGAGCTCAGTTTTTTTAGATTCCACAAATAGTTTTTTGAATGTTAAACTAATATTTCTGGACATATTTTTTGGATAGTCTATTTGATCATAATGTCATACTTTTTATATATTTAAAATTAATTGGCTACATATTTTTTAAGAATTTTTGCATCATGTTTAA
This sequence comes from Neophocaena asiaeorientalis asiaeorientalis, assembly GCF_003031525.2. Lineage (NCBI taxonomy): Eukaryota > Metazoa > Chordata > Mammalia > Artiodactyla > Phocoenidae > Neophocaena > Neophocaena asiaeorientalis. The sequence goes on along the minus strand of NW_020185333.1, from coordinate 2,816,212 downwards.
TTAATTGTTTTGTTTGTTTGTAATTATCTTTGTTGGGGTTTAATATCAGAGTGGGCTGGCCACATAAAATAAGAAAGTGCTTCATCATTTTCTATTTTATGAGAGAGTTTATGTAGAATTGTTATCATTTATTCCTTAAATGTTTGGCAGAATTTTCCAGTCAAGCCATCTGGGCTTTTAGTTTGTGAGACAGTTTTAATTTATATACCCAATTTCTTTAACAGATATAGGGCTATTCAGATTTTCTATTTTTTTTTTGTGTCGGTTTGGGTAAGTTGTGTTTTTGAGGAGTTTAACCATTTTCATCTAAGGTATTAAATTATTCTGACAAAAAGTTATGCATAATTTCTATTTATTACTACTTTAATAACTGTATAATTTGTAGTCATGTTCTCTTTTTCATTATGGATATCAGTAATTTGTTCCCTATCTCTTTCTGTCTGTCTCTGTCTCCCTCTCTTGCTCTTTTTTAAGGTTTAACATTTTATTTTATTTTTTTAATATCTTCATTAGAGTAAAATTGCTTCACTGGGTTGTGTTAGCTTCTGCTGTATAACAAAGTGAATCAGCTATACGTATACGTATATCCACACATCCACTCCCTCTTGCATCTTATCCCAAGTGTTCAGGTGGTCAAAAAGCACCGAGCTGATCTCCCTGTGCTATGCAGCTGCTTTCCACTAGCTATCTATTTCACATTTGGTAGTGTCTATATGTCCATGCCACTCTCTCACTTTGTCCCAGCTTACACTTCCACCTCCCTGTGTCCTCAAGTCCATTCTCTATGTCTGCATCTTTATTCCTGTCCTGCACCTAGGTTCTTCAGAACCATTTTTTAAAATTCCATATATGTACATTAGAATACAGTATTTGTTTTTCTCTCTCTGACTTACTTCACTCTGTATGACAGACTCTAGGTCTATCCACCTCACTACAAATAACTCAATTTAGTTTCTTTTTATGGCTGAGTAATATTCCATTGTATATATGTGCCACATCTTCTTTATCCATTCATCTGCCAGTGGACACTTAGGTTGCTTCCATGTCCTGGCTATTGTAAATAGAGCTTCAAAGAACATTGTGGTACATGATTCTTTTTGAATTATGGTTTTCTCAGAGTATATGTCCAGTAGTGGGATTTCTGGGTCATATGGTAGTTCTATTTTTAGTTTTTTCAGGAACCTCCATACTGTTCTCCATAGTGGCTGTACTAATTTACATTCCCACCAACAGTGCAAGAGGGTTACCTTTTCTCCACAGACTCTCCAGCATTTATTGTTTGTAGCTTTTTTGGTGATGGCCATTCTGACTGGTGTGAGATGATATCTCATTGTAGTTTTGATTTGCATTTCTCTAATGATTAATGATGTTGTGCATCCTTTCATGTGTTTGTTGGCAATCTATATATCTTCTTGGGAGAAATGTCTATTTAAGTCTTCTGCCCATTTTTGGATTGGGTTGTTATTTTTTTTTGATATTGAGCTGCATGAGCTCCTTGTATATTTTGCAGATTAATCCTTTGTCAGTTGCTTCATCTGCAAATATTTTCTCCCATTCTGAGGGTTGTCTTTTCGTCTTGTTTATGGTTTCCTTTGCTGTGCAAAAGCTTTTAAGTTTCAATAGGTCCCATTTGTTTATTTTTGTTTATATTTCCATTTGTTTATGAGGTGGGTGAAAAAGGATCTTGCTGTGATTTATGTCATAGAATGTTCTGCCTATGTTTTCCTCTAAGGGTTTTAAAGTGTCTGGCCTTATAAGAGGTCTTTAATCCATTTTGAGTTTATTTTTGTGTATGGTATTAGGGAGTGTTCTAATTTCATTCTTTTACATGTAGCTGTCCAGTTTTCCCTGCACCACTTATTGAAGAGGCTGTCTTTTCTCCATTGTATATTCTTGCCTCCTTTATCTAAGATAAGGTGACCATATGTGTGTGGGTTTATCTCTGGGCTTTCTACCCTGTTCCATTGATCTATATTTCTGTTTCTGTGCCAGTACCATACTGTCTTGATTACTGTAGCTTCGTAGTATCATCTGAAGTCAGGGAGCCTGATACATCCAGCTTCATTTTTCTTTCTTAAGATTGCTTTAGCTATTCGGGTTCTTTTGTGTTTCCATACAAATTGTGAAATTTTTTGTTCTAGCTTTGTGAAAAATGACATTGAGAGTTTGATAAGGATTGCATTGCATCTGTAGATTGCTTTGGGTAGTATAATCATTTTCACAATGTTGATTCTTCCAATCCAGCAACATGGAATATCTCTCCATTTTTTTGTATCATCTTTAATTACTTTCAACAGTGTCTTATAGTTTTCTGCATACAGATCTTTTGTCTCCTTAGGTAGGTTTATTCCTAGGTATTTTGTTCTTTTTGTTGCAATGGTAAATGGGAGTGTTTCCTTAATTTCTCTTTCAGATTTTTCATCAGTAGTGTATAGGAATGCAACAGATTTATGTGCATTAATTTTGTATCCTGCTACTTTACCAAATTCATTGATTAGCTCTAGCAGTTTTCTGGTAGCATCTTTGAGATTCTCTATGTATAGTATCATGTCATCTGTAAACAGTGACAGATTTACTTCCTCTTTTCCTATTTAGATTCCTTTTATTTCTTTTTCATCTTTGATTGCTGTGGCTAAAACTTTCAAAACTGCGTTGAATAATAGTGGTGAGAGTGGGCAACCTTGTCTTTTTCCTGATCTTACTGGAAATGGTTTCAACTCTTGAGAAGAAAGTGTATTCTGTTGTTTTTGGATGGTATGTCCTGTAAATATCAATTAAGTCCATCTTGTTTATTGTATCATTTAAAACTTGCGTTTCCTTATTTATTTTCATTTTGGATGATCTGTCCATTGGTGAAAGTGAGATGTTAAAGTCCCCTACTATGATTGTGTTACTGTCAATTTCCCCTTTTATGGCTGTTAGCATTTGCCTTATGTACTGAGGTGCTCCTATATTGGGTGCATAAATAATTACAGTTGTTATATCTTCTTGTTGGATTGAACCCTTGATCATTATATAGTGTCCTTCTTTGTCTCTTGTAATAGTCTTTATTTTAAAGTCTATTTTGTCTTATACAAGAATTGCTACTCCAGCTTTCTTCTGATTTCCATTTGCATGGGATATCTTTTTCCATCCCCTCACTTTCAGACTGTATGTGTCCCTAGGTCTGAAGTGGGTATTTTATAAACAGCATATATATGGGTCTTGTTTTTGTATCCATTCAGCCAGTCTATGTCTTTTGGTTGTAGCATTTATCCATTTACATTTAAGGTAATTATTGATGTGTATGTTGCTATTACAATTTTCTTAATTGCTTTGGGTTTGTTATTGCAGGTTTTTCCCTTCTCTGTGTTTCCTGCCTAGAGAAGGTTCTTTATTATTTGTTGTAAAGCTGGTTTGGTGGTGCTGAGTTCTCTTAGCTTTTGCTTGTCTGTAAAGGTTTTAATTTCTCTGTCAAATCTGAATGAGATCCTTGCTGGGTAGAGTAATCTTGGTTGTAAGTTTTTCCCTTTCATCACTTTAAATATGTCCTGCCAGTCCCTACAGGCTTGCAGAATTTCTGCTGAAAGAACAGCTGTTAACCTTATGGGGATTCCCTTGTATGTTAATTGTTGCTTTTCTCCTGCTGCTTTTAATATTTTTTCTTTGTATTTAATTTTTGATAGTTTGATTAGTATGTGTCTTGGCATGTTTTTCCTTGATTTTATTCTGTATGGGACTCTGCGTTTCCTGGAGTTGGTTGACTATTTCCTTTCCCATATTAGGGAAGTTTTCAACTATAACCTTTTCAAATATTTTCTCAGTCCCTTTCTTTTTCTCTTCTTCTGGGACCCCTATAATTCAAATGTTGGTGCATTTAATGTCCCACAAGTCTCTGAGACTATCCTCAATTCTTTTCTTTTCATTGCTTTTTCTTTCTTCTGCTGTGCAGTAATTATTTCCACTATTTTATCTTCCCAGTCACTTATCTATTCTTCTGCCTCAGTTATTCTGTTACTGATTCCTTCTAGAGAATTTTTAATTTCATTTATTGTGTTGTTCATTGTTGCTTGTTTCATCTTTAGTTCTTCTAAGTCCTTGTTAAATGTTTCTTGCGTTTTCTCTATTCTATTTCCAAGATTCTGGGTCATCTTTACTATCATTATTCTGAATTCTTTTTTAGGTAGACTACCTATTTCCTCTTCATTTGTTAGGTCTGGTGGGTTTTTATCTTGCTCCTTCATCTGCTGTGTGTTTTTCTGTCTTCTCATTTTGCTTATCTTACTGTGTTTGGGGTCTCCTTTCTGCAGGCTGCAGGTTCGTAGTTCCCGCTGTTTTTGGTGTCTGTCCCCAGTGGCTAAAGTTGGTTCAGTGGGTTGTGTAGGGTTCCTGGTGGAGGGGACTAGTGCCTGTGTTCTGGTGGATGAGGCTGGATCTTGTCTTTCTGGTGGGCAGGTCCATGTCTGGTGGTGTCTTTTGGGGTTTCTTTGGACTTATTATTATTTTCGGCAGCCTCTCTGCTAATGGGTAGGGTTGTGCTCCTGTCTTGTAAGCTGTTTGGCATGGGGTGTCCAGCACTGGAGCTGGCTGGTCGTTGAGTTGAGCTGAGTCTTAGCATTGAGACGGACATCTCTGGGAGAGATCTTGCCCATTGATATTATGAGGAGTTGAGAGTTCTCTGGTGGACCAATGTCCTGAACTTGGCTCTCCCATCTCAGAGGCTCAGGGCTGACACCCAGCTGGAGAACCAAGACCCTGTCAGCCACACAGCTCTAGTCCTACCCTTGGCACTCTGTGACATAATCAGGAGAAATCTCTGAGTTCCTGGGTTCTTGCTGGACTGGACCCCCAGCCCCTGCTGTGGGTGTCCCTGATGGTGTTCAAAGAAGAAAATGGTTCCTGATGGAGGAGACTGAGTGGAGGAGGCAGCTTCACCAGGCTGCTGTCAGATGGGTTGGTTCAGAAACAGAGCGTAGTGCTCTGGAGCTGCCCTTAAGGCAAATGTTTAAGGGACAGGCACAGTTTGTCTTCTGGCACGAATTTTTGATACCTCCAAGTTCCCAGCAATAACTGCTTGACTTGAGGATAGTGGGAAGTCTTGTCGAGTTGCTGTAGCCTTGACCTTGACAGACTTAGCATTGGGAGCTCTATGTGTCTGGGCCAGAAGCGCCCATGCTAACCCAGGCCCTTTAGGTCCCTTCCTTTGTGTACGTAATTTTTTTTTTAAGTAACTGCCAAATTCTTTTCCAGAGTGACTGTACTATTTGATATTCCTACTAGTAATGTATGAGTGGTCCAGGTTCTTTGCATCCTCACCAACATTTAGTTTCATCACCATATTTCATTTTAGCCCTTCTAATAGAGAGATATCTTTTTGTGGTCTCAATTTGCATGTCCCCAGTGGCTAATCATGTTGACCATCTTTCTGTGCTTATTTGGCATGTGTATATCCTCTTCTGTGGAATGTCTCTTCCTGTATTCTGCCCATTGGACTGTTAAAAGTTTTTAATTTTGATGAAGTATAATTTCTTCTTTTTTTTCTTTTATGGATTATGCTTTTGGTGTCTTTGCCTTATGCTAGGTCCCAAAGATTTTATTCCAAGTTAAAAAAGAGTTTTCTAGTTTTACATTTTGTATTTAATTCTGTGACCCAGTATAATTAATTTTGTAAAAGATGTGAGACTTAGAGTCAATGTTCTTTTTTTTTTTGCCTATGAATGACCATTCTTCAGCACCATTTGTAAGACATCCTCTATTGAATTGCTTTTGCACCTTTATCAAAAAATAGTTGGGGGGCTTCCCTGGTGGCGCAGTGGTTGAGAGTCCGCCTGCCAATGCAGAGGACGCTGGTTCGTGCTCCAGTCCAGGAGGATCCCACGTGCTGTGGAGCGGCTGGGCCCGTGAGCCATGGCCGCTGAGCCTGTGTGTCCAGAGCCTGTGCTCCACAACGGGAGAGGTAAAAAAAAAAAAAAAAAAAAAAAAAAAAATAGTTGGGGATATTTGTGTGGATCTATTTCTGGGTTCTCTGTTCTGTTCCACGTGTCTCTGTCTCTCTGACAATACTATCTAATCTCCATGACTATAACTGTAATAATGCCTTAGAATTGGGTATACTGATTTTTTCCTTCTCTTTCAAAATTGTTTTTGTTATTTTAGTTCGTTTGCTTTTTATTTCTTGAATGGTTGTATGTGGAATTGTATCTTTAATTTTAATTTCCTTGTATCAATTGGTAGTATATAGAAATACTTGATTTTTTATACTTATCTTGTATCCTGAGACCATGCTGAACTCACTTATTAGTTCTAGTAGAGCTATTTTTCTCTTCTTTTTGAGGACCCTTGGAACTTTCTATATAGATAATCATATTATCTGCAAATAAGGATAGTTTATTTCTCCCTTTTCATTATTCATGTGTTTTTTTTCCTTTACTTTATTTTATTGTTTTTGTCTTATGGAGCAAGCTAGAACTTCCATCATGATGTTTAATAAAAAGAGTAAGAGTAGACATTCTTGGATTTTTCCCAATTATAGGGTGAAAATGTCTTTCACTATTAATTATAATGCCACCTGTAAATTTTTTTGTAACTGTTCTTTATCAACATTAGGAAATTCCCTTCTATTTCTACTTTTTGAGAGATTTTGTCATAAATGGATATTGATTTTTGTTAAGTGCTTTTTCTGTATCAGTTGATACGATTCTATAAATGTCAATTAGATCCTGTTGGTTGATGGTGTTGCTTAGTTCTTCCATAACCTTGCTGATTTTTTATCTAGTTCTACACTTTGTTGAACAAATATAAAAAGGAGTGTTAAAGTCTCCAAATATAGTTTGTTTATTTTTCCTCTTAGTTCTCAGTTTTGGCTTCACATATTTTTATGTACTTGTTTGGAACATATTCAGTTTAGTCATTGAACTTGTGAGTAGTAGAGAGAGGATTAAGTTAAAATTTTAAGCTTTCATTGTAGTGCCTCTTTGTGAGTATTAATAAATTAGCTGTAAGATTCAGCTAAATTAAATTAAGTAAGGAGTGCTACTTTCTTCTCAACTAGTTAACTACTACTGAGACATCTCTCAAATGATTTTATTTACCAAAGTTTTATATGAAAGCAAGTCTTCATGGCAACATCATCATCATCATCATCATCATAGCTCAGATTTATTGTACATTTACTATATGCTAAACAATGTGTTAAGCATTTTAGCTATATTTTCAATTTATCATAATAACCCTTTGAGACAGTGGAGATAGTGATATAGCCAGATAGACCTGGCTCATACAAGTTTGTGAGAGCTGATCATTACATTTTCAGGAAGTTTATGAGCAGATTGATATTCCTGTTGGTGCCAGTGATTACACAACAGAAACTGGCAAACACTACAACTTAGGTTCTCCCTCTCTCTGAGAAAGTTACTTGTTAAGTATTTATTAGCAAACGATTGGTATCATTACTAAATCTGTTTTGGAGTGAGGAAACTGACACTTTGGGTGAGGTGGTGGGAATGAAATAACTTGTGGATGGTTACACAGTAAATAGCAACCAACTAAAAATTTCGGAACCCATATCCACGTGCAACGTTCACCATTATACTGGTCAGGATGTATGATGATGCCGCTGATTTTTAGTCAGGCAGGTGGAGATAAGTTAAAAAGAAGGAAGAGGTCATGTAATATTAGATACTTTGGTTTAGAAAGCAGTGTTTGAATATTTGGTTTTTTAATGTTTGGATTATACATAATAATGGCCTTTGTACTGTTCCCTTTACTCTTGGAATTTATGTAAAAAAAAAAAAAAGCCACGATGGAAGTATTAGATGTGTTGTGATGTCTGCATAGAAAATTTCTTAAAGAGATCCTTGAAATTATCTTATTTTGAGATGAGGTAGAGGGAGAGTCATACCCATTATATTGTGTTAGGCAGAGTTTGGGGGTTCTATCTTAGAGATAACTTCCGTTAATAAACAAAATGTTTCGGTTCCTAGCATTACTAAATGTGGCCTCATAAAGTTACAGAAGACAATAGAGCCAATTATAAGTAGGTTTCTGCTTTTCTTGAGTAGGTGTTAGAAGTAAATAAAAATAGAAACATTTATTAAGTGCATACTCTGTATCAGATAATATTTTAAATGACTTATAAATTTTAATTCTCTTAACTTGTACAAAAAACCTATCTTTTAGGAGTGCGATGAAGGGATTTAGGAATCCTTAAGCTAGAATGGAGAAGAGGAAAGTTGCCAGTTGTTTTTCCCCTCCCCAGTTTTACCATCATAGCTAAATCACTCCCACATTCCAAGTGGGGTTGAGCAATCTCACTACAAAAGCATATTTTAGTACACAGAAACAGTTTTCATAAAATATTCTAATAAAAAACCACATCTTTCTTTACTTGAGATTTCTCCCTCTCAGATCCAAGAGAATATTCAGAGTAGGCAAGCAGAAGAGCCATGTTTATATTAGGAATCCCTTTCATTTCACTCCAGACCATAATGAATGCCCAGCGCCAGCTGAAACCATGACCAAGTCGAGACAAAAGAGGGCTCAATAATAGAAAGACCAGAAGTCTAAAAGACAAAACAGATTTTAAAAAGTTATTTTTGTCATAGAAATTTCTTTCCATCCCATTCTATGCTGTTCCAGTCTATTCCCTGTGGAACTGCCAACTCTCAGACCAAAGAACCATCTTTCACACTCTGTTGGTATGGCACAAAAGGAAGGCAGAAGGGCATTCCATACCAAGAGAATTGTATTATTCATTTTCTTTCTTTCTCTTAGGAAAGTAGTGGAGTAATTCCACATCACCTTTGAGTGGTGCTTCTCCAGGTGGAAAAAAAAGTGTTAGAGACGTTTTGTAGATATACTCTATTCTAGATCTCAAAAACAAATAAAAGCAAATCTAATAAATACGAGATAAAATAATGTCCTCTCTTTCTTTTTCTTTGTAGATTTTAATCTTACTGAATCTGCCCAGTATCAGTTAATTCATTTCTATTTCTTCTTTTAGTAACAGATCATTCTTATATTTTACACTAACTGTATCTGATAATTTGGGGCTAATTTCCATTTACTTGGCACTGGCTGACTTGATGTTGAGTCCCAACTAATCTTCCTAGATGGAAGTAGAATGTTAACAATTTTGGTGATGGAGATTAAAGAATTGTTTTGGTGGTTTTCCTCTTCTATGTTATCTCCTTTTCAGTTACATAAGCAGATTGCTTTCTGCCTTTTAACACTGGAAAGGGGGCTACAAAAATTATTTAGGTAAAAAAAGACATTTACAAGGAGGACTTCCATATGATTTTTATTTATTTATTTATTAGACATATGATCATTTAATTTATTTTTAATTTTTTTTGAATCAAAGCTAGAAAAATGTTACCTAAAAGTAACTAAACATAACATCGCATAACATAACGTAACATGGCAGAATGCCAGAATCGTCAGAACACTGAACAGAGCAGATATCAAATAATAGTGAAAAATAATTTAGGAGGAAAGAAAGGTTATCTTTCTTTTTTAAAAATTTTTATTGGAGTAGAGTTGATTTACAATGCTGTATTAGTTTCAGGTGTATAGCAAAGTGAATCAGTTATACATATGCATACATCCACTCTTTTTTAGATTCTTTTCCCGTATAAGCCATTACAGAGCATTGAGTAGAGTTCCTTATGCTGTACAGTAGGTCCTTATTAGTTACCTATTTTATTCATAGTAGCATGTATATATCAATCCCAGTCTACCAATTTGTCCTTCCCTGATTTTTAAAAAGCAATTTCCAACTATACTTTTTAAAGAGTAAGTTATTTGTTATACAATATATATATTATACTAATATATAATATTAAGTGAACAAAGCAAGATAACATTTTTATTTATGATAGGTGTTTAACTTCATGAAACCTCATAGAATAAAAAACAATAAAAAACACTGGAGGAAATATATGAAATGTTAGTAGTCGTTGCCTCTAGGTAGTAAGATTATGAGAAGTTTTTTTCCTTTTTCTAATTTTCAAAAATTTTACAACATGCTTGCATTGCTTTGAAATGCAGTTAAAATTGAATAAAACACTGAGTGCTAATTTGCTGATGATTCCTTGGAAAGTTTGGGTGAATTTTTCATTCTAAGGTATGAAACATTTCTGTCATTTAAAGAATGTCTTCAGGCTTAGTCAATGTCTTATAAATAGAAATATTCAAATGACTTTCTTACCTGAAAACAACAAGTGTTAAGTAGATATTTAATGAATAATATATATCAGAAAATGATATATATAAATATGTATGTGCAGGAATTAGAGGTCCAATGAAAGTGAACACCATAAGAAAAGCAACAAATGATAGACAACTCCAGAATCTGCATTTTTAGAAAAAAATTTAAATATAGTTAATTAATCTAACATGTTCAATGCAAGACTTATCTGTCTAAGGCATTGTGCTAGGCATTATAAAGAAAATAAAGATGAATAAGGCATTCACCAACACTCAAGGGGCTTATAATTTAACTGGGGAGAAAGGAGCACTAAGGCAAGTAAACAAATACTTCTAAAGCAATTTTAACCAGCTTACACTGAACGTAAATTAGTGTCTTTCTATTTGGGTTGACTTTGAAAGATATGTTAGGTTGTAGCTATACTATTTGACAGAACTCATTCAGGCACTATGGTTCAAGTAGCTGGAAAATACTGATTGTGAAGTCCTTGTACCATTAGGAAGATCTAAAATTGTTTATTTTAAAAGGAAATACTGAACTACTAGTCTGATTTACATAGTGATAGGATTAAGCCTTTGCCCAAAATCTAGCTAGCACTTAGAATATGTGAATGAATCTTTTATTCACATGAATGCCCTTTGTAGATTCTCCTTTTGTGATTTCTGAGTCTGTACTTATTCAAGTACTCCAGAGCCCAGGAAAACTCTGCATCATTCCCAAAGCTCATGTTCTCATCAGCTGCAGGCAAAGCAGTTTGAAAAAGTACACTCAGACACGAGTATTTGTCATTTTTTGGGTGTTGGGACCATAGCTACTTAAAACTTCATGTTATCTTTCTGTATATTTCATGTATTTAAGGTTGACATTATATGTGTAGCAAAATAAATGGAAAAGATTAAAAGGGTACATGAACACCATTTTATGAGAGGAAAAAGAGCTTGGTTTTACCCATATGCTGCCAGACTCTGTCCCTGAAACATAAATACCTAGGCATTACCAGAGAAAATTTCAACATGAAACGCTGTGGGAAAATGTTTCCAAATATCAAAAATCTCAGTCTTGTTGAGATTAGCACAAAATGTAATCAAATCAATTAAGTGACATATATTGAAGAGTTATCAAGACTCTTTCATATATGGTAGAAATTAACGGGAGAAATCTTATGAGGGGGAAACCAGATTCTGTAAGGAATCAATGCCCACCAAATTCAGAGTGGATATGAGCTGAATAACCAAGCTCCCAATCCATCTAATAGACGTGCGCATGTACGTGTGTGTGTTCAATCAGTCAGGCACACAGAAAAAAGCATCTGAATTTTTCTTTTAAGTCTGTTTTCTTTATTTGGTGATCATGAGTTATCCTAACAAATCTAGACCTTTTACAGGAGCAAAAGGTCACAACCCTTTCTGTATATAAGTAACATCTTGGAAGAGTTTTTAAAAATCAGATATGCCATGCTCTCACCCTCATAGATTTTGATACTATAGATCTAGGCATCTGTGTCATTTTTATATCTCAATGTTGCACAGCCCTTAGCCTAGAGGAATGATAAGACCTTATGGCCTGGACATTTTAGGGACATCAATTTGCCAAGAATAAAAGATTATACAGGTTGGCACTTCCCTGGTGGCACAGTGGTTAAGAATCCACCTGTCAATGCAGAGGACATGGGTTTGATCCCTGGTCTGGGAAGATCCCTTAGTTGCTGCGGAGCAACTAAGCCCGAGCGCCACAACTGAGTCTGCGCTCTAGAGTCTGTGAGCCACAACGACTGAAGCCCACGTGCCTAGAACCTGTGCTCAGCAACAAGAGAAGCCACTGCAATGAGAAGCCCTTGCATCGCAGTGAAGAGTATCTCCCACTCGCGGCAACTAGAGAAAGCCCGCACATGGCAACGAAGACCCAATGCAACCAAAAATAAACAAAATTAAAATAAAATTTAAAAATTAAAAATAAACCAAGTAGTACTATATGACTTAAGAAGAATTATACGGGTTGACAAGGAACTATCTCTTATTTGGGGAATTTCTTTCTAACAAGGTGATGTATGAATAGAAGCATGAAACTGGCAGCTACTTATGCCAATATATAAAGGAAGCACATTTCAAGAGCAGAAGCACAAGAACACAAGCCCAAACAGGAAGCCTGTTTGGTATATTTGAGGAATAATAAGTGTGGCTACAGCAGGGTGGGTGAGGGTGAGAGTGGTAGAAATGAATCACAGAAGTAACAGGGGGACAAACATATCATTTGTTTGCCATTGAAACAACTTTGACTTGTAGCCAAATGAGAAGTTATTAGATGGTTTTAAAGAAAAGAAATGATCTGGGTAAGGAGGAAGTGAGGTGGGTGAGGATCAGAAAACATCATAGGTTCAATGTGTTATATTCTCAGTGTGACAACAGAATTGTTAGAATTGGGGTCCTAGGGGGTTAAGCTGAAAAGATGGGCGATGGTGCGCCTCCTCTCTTAGAGAGTAGCATGGACCTGCTGTAGACTCTTGTAGGATTTACCATTATTATCTTAGATTTCCACTGTCTTGGAGAGTAGGAGCTGGCACATATTATATTTTAGATAGTAAGATTCTTGAAATTGAGATTAAGAAGTTATTATTTTTATGAGCATAAAGTGGGTGGCTGAAATGGAATGATAGATGTGCTCACAGGAGGAAAGGAAGTCTTGGAATGGAAAGGTGAGGGAATAGTAGGATCAACTGTGTGAATATTGATTGATGCCACTAAGGATGGTGATAGCATGATGTTGGAGAGAGTCGCAGTGAGACAGGGGCCAAGATCTTCACAAAATGGAGAGTGTGACTCAGAGTTCTAGAGATAACTACAACCAAGAGGGTGGCCGATGGTATAATCTGATGGTATGAGCTTCAAAACTGGGCTCCTCTGGGGAAGAATAAGAAAAATAATATAGAAATGACTGAGGTACAGAAAAATCACCCACCTCAACCCTAGGCTTATAGCACCAGGGATGCAGGTGAGAAAGACACTATAACCTTTAAGGAACATGAGGGAAATAATGTCTTCAGGGGAGAGCCAGCTTTCAGTTACAGCAAGAATGAAGGGAGCCTTCAGAATCACTTCCCATATATATAAATACATGCATAACATTTTAAATGCTTCCTACAGTGGTGGCCCAATTAATGCTGCCTAGCAGCTAGTACAACTGGCTTCCATTGTAATTGACAGGAAATTTTAGTGACGTGCTCTCAAATCCTATAAAATCCTATACTTTTCAGCTTCTTACTTCTGAACTCATTTCATCTTCCATAATGTTCTCCCAAAAGCCAAAAAATCATTGATTATGTTCAGGCCCTCTGTTAACACATATTAATATGTTGCCATTGTGTGATTTAGGCCAAGTTCCCATCCCATGTATTGGAACATTACAGAAAGTACCCCTTCTTCAAGACTGACAGTTTCCACTCACCCCCTCAGCTGGGTGCCCTTGAGCAAGGCACAATTTGTACTCTTCTATTTTCTTTTTTAACACTGCCAATTGTATTTAAACGCCCCAGCTTAATCTTTTAATTGGCTTTGCATGGCCTCTCTTCACTGTCCTTAAAATATTGGTCTTCCATTCTAGTGGCAGTGCCAAACTGACCCATACTGGAGCCTGAGGCAAAAGGAACTGTTAGTAATATTGATCTTTCTTTTAAAATTTTGTATTTTCACCATGGATTTTTTGTATTAATTTCAATTTTAAAATATTGCATTAAAATATTTACTTTGATTACTGAGTGTTTTGGCACCCTCTTAAATTTTGTGCCTGAGATGAAGGTCTCAGTTGCCTTACTTTAATCCTGGCCCCTGTCTAGGGGATTAGCCTGAACATTACTGAGTAATATGGTCAGAGACTTAAGGGAATTAGTGGTGAAATAGAGTCAACATGAACTCAAAGTGAGGTTACAAATTTTGCTTAAAGATGGAGGTTTAGAGGACACAGGCAACAGAGTTTTTAGAACGGGTTTTAGGTAGCTAGTTTTCAAGTCAGTATCTTATTTTGACCATGTAGACATAGATGTAGTTACTATTACAATATTATAACTTCTAATGTACGAAACAAAGTGAAAATATGTTAGCCACTCACTCAAGAAGAAGTGCTTCAACTCCTGGTTTAAAACTTGTAGAATTTAAAAAAAGTCCCATAATGACGATGGTAAATATTCCAGACATTCCAACTAGCTTACCTATGTTTTTGAAGAAACAAATATAAAATATTAATTTAACATCAACAGTGGCACAGATTTTGCCAGAGATGAAAACATCAGATATCTGATAGTAGTGACTTCATATAGAGAGGTTATCCCCCTTGGTTTCAACTGGATATCACAAATTATTATCACCACCCATTGTCCTTCTTCCTCCTCGGATTCATACCCAACTGTGCAGAAAAGTCTGTAATGAACATCCTTGCACTGCTTTGGCTTCTGATCATTGGCAACAATGTGGAGCTCACAAATCTCTTCATGTGCCCTAGTGAGGCTAGAGCACCCTTCACAGGTCTAATTTTTTCAGGGGGGCTCTGGATGAATTAAATAGAAGTGAGCTGATGAGCTCTCTATGGACTAGCCCACTTCACATACTTTTTCTTAGAAGACAGTAGGAGATAGAAATGGTTTGATCTTGTGACAAGACTAAGGGAGTGGAGCCAATAGAAACCTAATATGGATCTACTTCCCCAGTTTAATTTTGGTTTGGTGAATTTACTGTCAGGGACTGAAAAGTGTAGAAAACTGTGGAATATTCTTAAACATTCTCTTAGCTTTCATGAGCTAGAGGGAAAAATAATTTTGAAAGTAGCTTATAAAAGTGATATATTATCACTGTGAAAAATTCAAATAATATGATACAGTATAGAGATTATATTTTTTAGAAAAAGGGAATACCCATAATTCCACTGCCAGGACTTCAGGTATAGTTTTAAAGAACAATTTTTTTGTTTGTTTCCTCTTTTTTTTGTTTGTTTACATCTTTATTGGAGTATAATTGCTTTACAATGGTGTGTTAGTTTCTGCCCCATAACAAAGTGAATCAGTTATACATATGTTCCCATATCTCTTCCCTCTTGCGTCCCCCTCCCTCCCCCCCTCCCCATCCCACCCCTCCAGGCAGTCACAAAGCACGGACATATATACACTACCAAACGTAAGGTAGATAGCTAGTGGGAAGCAGCCGCATAGTAAAGAACATTTTGATTGAAATTTATATTGAAGAGAAGACTATATTTGCCTAGAAAAAATCATAAGATAAGCTACTTGAAAGTACAGAATGAGACACCCAGAAGGCAACTCCAAGCATTAAAGGCTGCTTGCTGAATTTCTATAATGCAGACAAGTGGTAAAAATTAAGCAGGAAACATGGAAAAGTGAGGAGATATGGGTAGCTGTTAGATCTCATAGAGTTGTGAACTACACAGCGTAATATTCCTTGTGCGCTCCCCTTGTCTAAGAAGAAGAAATTGTTATATATTTATGAGGAGGCAGCAGAGATTATGAGGAAGAAAACTCCAGAAATTTTCAGAAATTTTGAGGAGATATCTTTGGGTTTTCATAGACTATAGAATTGGAAGCTTAAGATAATTCGATCAAGATCTTAGAGAGGAGTGGAGTACCCTGTGAACACTCACAGAGGCATGCTTCTAACATACATATATACAGTCACATATTAAGAAAAACTACAGAGGGATTATACAGCAATACAGTTCTGTAATGGGCTTATTTTTTTTCTCTTAACTAGACATTGTTCTAGTTAACAAGTACAGATTAAAATTTTTGTTTTAATATTGAAGAATATTATGGATATGCCACTTTGATCATTATTGCCATGTTTATCAAATTGTCATACATGGATCTGTTTTGTGCCCCTTCTGTTTCTTTGGTTTACTTTGTATTCCCCTGTTAATAGCAGGTGTATTTTAATTACTAAGGCTTATTAAATGTTTAATACTTACCTAATTGTAAAATTCTTCACTTTAAAAAAGTTGTCATGCATAGTCTCACAGTTTGTTTCCAGATGAATTTTTTAAATTATTCTGTAAAATTCCACCTCCCTCCAAAATTCTATCATTATTTGATTCAGATTGTGATAATCTTTTTTTTTTTTTTTTTTTTTTTGTGGTACGCGGGCCTCTCACTGTTGTGGCCTCTCCCATTGCGGAGCACAGGCTCCGGACACGCAGGCTCAGCGGCCATGGCTCACGGGCCCAGCCACTCCGCGGCATGTGGGATCTTCCCGGACCAGGGCACGAACCCGTGTCCCCTGCATCAGCAGGCGGGCTCTCAACCACTGCGCCACCAGGGAAGCCCCAGATTGTGATAATCTTAATTTGATGAAATGAACAACATTATCACACTATTGAGTCTTCCTTTCTAGAGATGGAAAATTACAAGTTTTATATTCTTTATTTTAGTTCTGGCTAGGAATGATACCTAAGCCAGAAACTAACACTTTACTTAGTATTTTTGAATCGTGAAGGAAGAGGAAACTGTGGATGTATGTGCTTTGAGGAGATCAAATCCTGGACTACTCTTTATAACTTGTTAAGTAATGGTAAAATTTGGAAAATATTTATGATGACTACCTTGAAGATATTAATATAAACAATAAGCTAGGTCAGGGTAAAAGTTCTTTTACATTAGATTTATATTTACTCATTATCTGTTTTCATGAAATTCTGTCCTAGGATTTTTTTTTTTTTTTTGCTAAAATGTTTATTGAGACATCTTGACTCTAAAAATTTAAAACAATTTTCTTGGAGATAGGGTAGGGGATTATGAGATACAAATTATCATGTATAAAATAAATACGCAACAAGGATCTACTGTACAGTGCAAGGAAATATAGCCATTATTTTGTAATAACTTAGAATGGAGTATAATCTATAAAAATACTGATTCACTATGTTGTACACCTGAAACTAATAGAATATTGTAAATCAATGATAATTCAATTTTTAAAATTAAAATAAATAGATAAAATTATTTCCTTGAGCGTAACTCTTAATCTTGAGGCTATGCTTACTTAATGATGTTAGAGGAAATTATGTTTGCTGGAATATAAATTTGGTAGCGTTAGGAATACACCATTAAAGTAGTATGTAACGAATGTACTTGTACTGACTCATCATTCTCTCACTGTTTATTAATTCATTAACGATTGTGCAACCTCACTAGATTATAATTGGTTTAAATCCAGATTAGTTAGGAAACCTCACATCCCTATGTTCTGCATTTCCTTCCTCAGACATGAAAGTAATGAATCCTGTTACTCTAGCATTTCTAAAAAGAAGCTTTTCTTTGTGTCTATTTAAATTTTATACTTCTCAGAAAACTTGTGTAGCTTTCTGTTTAAGTCCAAACTTCTTGTTAAGTTTATTCCTTGATATTTTATAACTTTTTGCTAATGTAAAGAGAATCAATTTTCATTATGTTTTATAACTAGTTACTGCTGCTTTATAAGAATGCTATTTGATTTATTAATTTTTATATATTTACCTTATATCAAACTATTAAAGAACCTTGTTATCTTAGTTTATTAATTAATTCTCTTGGGTGTTTCTATATAATCTAAAATGTTTTGTCTTAGTTTATTAATTAAGTCTCTTGGGTGTTTCTATATAATCTAAAATGTTGTGACTGATGTAACCATTTTCTCCTTTAAAATATGTATAAACGTCTTTCTTTTTTTTTATTATATTAGCTAGAGCTTCCAGAACTTTTTTTTTAACCTCTTTATTGGAGTATAATTGCTTTACAATGTTGTGTTAGTTTCTGCTTTATAACAAAGTGAATCAGCTACACATATACTTATATCCCCATATCTCCTCCCTCTTGTGTCTCCCCCTCCCACTCTCCCTATCGCACCCCTCTAGGTGGTCACAAAGCACCCAACTTATCTCCCTGTGCTATGCAGCTGCTTCCCACTAGCTATCTATTTTACATTTGGTAGTATATATAAGTCCATGCACTCTCTCACTTCGTCCCAGCTTCCCCTTCCCCTTCCCCGTGTCCTCAAGTCCATTCTTTACGTCTGTGTTTAATCACGGATATGAGGCTAGGAAACACTCTTATTCCTAAATGTAATGGAAAGTCATAGTGTAATTTGGGAAGTAAGTATTATCACACATGCCAACTCCAAATCATTTGTGGAGCTGTCTAAAGGGCTGGGTTGAAAGTGATTCTGAGGCTCTGTCAGGGAACAGTGATATGGCTAACTATCATTGCCTGCCATACTTCCGTGAGAAGGGAGTTGTGGTAAATGGATTAGTAATGTTGATAGAGTTTCTAATGTTTAGCCTTCCTTGATCTCTTCTATTTTTATTTCCTTTTTGACTGAAGAGTTACCAAGAAAAGTTTTTTTAAATTTCAGGCAGTTAGAATGTTTATTTTTAAAGACCCTCCTTTTGTAGTTAGCATTTAATTGCATTATGGTTGAGCAATGTTTGAAATTTTATTGTAATGTTCTTCTAGTCTAGTTTATTTCTGTTAATGTCTATATGTATATGTAAAGGATAAGTATTCTGTTTTGGAAGATAAAAATCTTTATATATCTTGTGAGCCAAGCATTTGAGTTTTATTTAAATCTTTTTATAGCCATAGTCATTTTTTTGTCCACTTGGTTATGAAATTATCTAGGAAAGGCATGTTAAAGTATCTCATTGTAATTATGATTTTGTCAAATTTCTCTTGTCATTTATAATTGTCTTTATATATCTTGGTGCATTGTTTCCCATTGTACACATATTAATAGTTTTAATCTCCTTTGATACATTATTTTCAAAAATATTCCTTCTAGATCAGTTGAATTTGTTTTTTTGCCTTTTTGGCCTAAATATTTCCCATATCTTTATTTTCAATTTTTCTACATCATTTAATTTTAGGCAATGCCCTCTTACTTACAAATATAAAAGATGAGGTACAGAATTGAAATGCTGAGACTTATATGATTCACATCATCTCCAAAAACAGTAGACAACCACAATTGTACCAGTTTTGAAGTTAGAATTCCAAACAAGAGACTTGCTATACAATATGACCAAATTTTATCCATGATACTATAGGCTGTAAGAAAGGGGAGTAAACAGGAAATAATTAATAGAACTTACTTGCTCTTAATTTTAAGTGATAATCTGGGTCAACTTTCCTTTTTGTCATTATCTTTAAAAATAGCTCATAGTCTTTGGGGTAGATGTAGGGTATTTTCTTATTCTTAAATTGAAAGAGTTTCTTTTCAAATGTTAAAAGTCAGACACAAATTTGTAAAATTTTATCAGTTTAGTTTAAGAGCTTTTTTCAGTCCCCATTAGGGAATATATGTTTATTCAGTGCCAAAATTGTAATACATTTTGGAAAAACAGTAACGAAGAAGAAGTAGAAAGTCTCTAAACCCATGGAACTTATTTTCCAGGTCTAACGTAATACACACAAAGAAATACAAAACAAGGAATGCCTCTGAGTCCCAGCTGAGTGAATTTCCTATATTATCTTGGCCTGCCAAACCAATCCAATTGGTTCCTTATTGTTGGGCATTTCATTGTTTCCAGTTTTTTCCCTGATAAGCAATGTTGCAGTGTGTATTTCTGTACATAATTATTTTGTAATTCTCTGATTACTTCCTTAGTCCCCAGAAGTGGAATTACTACACTAAAGGATAGTTGATCCTTTATCGATATTATTATATCTTGCCAAATTGCTTTCTATAGTCGTTATGATGCCCTTCCCAGGAAAACAGGAAACCTAAGCCCTTGATAGCCTTGATTGCCGGAATCAGGCATTTTCAGTGGGTGAAGAAGTCCTTCCCACCTTTACAGGGTGAGGAACAGAGGAGCAAAGTTTGAATTACAGATGAGAGTGGGTCTTGGGGTCAGGAAAGCCTGAAGGGTCAACTTCAACAGAATATGTGAAGAGCAAGAACAAAATCGAAACAAAGAATGGCCAACAGAAAACAGCAACAGCAACCACATCGAAAAACAAGGCTAAATTTGGGGAAGTAAATCCTAGAGCTATGCTCTTAGATAGTAAAATGAAGAAGAAAGAATCCATTTATGAATCCTTAATCATGTCCACTGGTGGAGAGGGCACTGTTAAGAGTACTGAGGCTATTTAGATTCTTTCTCTACCTAGTCTCATTCCTATGGCTGAAAGGGAGCCACGGTTTCTAGATATGCCAAGCAGAAAGACTTAACATCCATAGGGATAGTGTGAACTTGGGAGAATTTCATGAATGACCCTCTAAGTCACATCCATTCTAGGTATGGAGTTGACCATGATGATAATTTTGGGAATCCAGCACCTCCTGTAAATGAAACAGGCTGGAGGCCGACTCTGGTTTCAGAAGGATGCAGGGAACTGGAGTTAAAAGACCCAGTTTAAAAGTTGCTTTCCCCTTTAAGAAAGAAATATAGCTCTTAATGAGTACAATATATGCTGAATGGATTTATTAGGTCAGGAAAAGCCTCAAAGCAAATCCATTATTTCTTACAATGTTCTTAAACTTCTAATATACAAATAGGAAAAGGTAAGAACCTCTGAGTGTAGTAACTTCTTGGTTTTCCCTATTATGAAATATGTGTTCACTTCAAAGATAGAGCAATACTGTTTAAACAATTACATGTTATAAAATAATGATTACTATGAAAATTACTGTTTCACAGTTGTGTTAACTGATATAAATGAAATGCCAGTAAAACTTATCAAGAACCTTTCTTAAGGAAAATTCTCCTATTAAAAATTCAGAGAAAGTCCTGATGTCAAAGAAAATAAGTTCACTTTTCTCTTCTTTCTACAGCAGACAGTTGTAATAAAATGTTGTTACTATTATCATTTTAACAGTGATTACTTAAAAGTTTTTACTCCTCTGAAATCTAATTAAAAACAAAATTCTATTCCATTGATTATAGTCAAACTTTTGAGGCAAGCTCCACAAAAGCAAGGACTATTATGTTCATGGCTGAATCACCAGGGCCTAGGATAGGAGCTATCACATAGTACATATCAACAAGTAACTGTTGGATTAATGAATGAATTAACTTCCAAATCAGTACTTTTCTTTTTTCTTTTCTTTTTTTTTTTTTTTTTTTTTTTTTTTTTTTTTGCTTCTCAGTGAATATCAAGAAAGTTCTTTTGATTAGATTGTAGATGTTGCCTCTGATAAAGTTCCCTGAAATTCTGTGATCAGTATTTACTATCTTAAATGGGACCTGGTAGAATACTAGATCAGGTATAGGGGCTGGGCTTGGATCCTTCTGACCAGCATGTATGACTACATTTTACATTTTTCAGTTTTCCCCAAGGGTGGCTCTTGAGTTTTTAAGATGCTTCTGAATATAAACATTTCTTTTTTGTTCACCTTATTCATCTTCAGGAAGGCCTTATCTGCAGCAAGTTTTATGGTAAAAACTCTCTAAGTGCTGTATGGTGTCACCTCGTTTTGTACTTTGGATTTTGGAAAAGGTTGTATGTAGGTAGTTGGTTTGGTTTTCTTATACACCACAGATGGCATATATGAAGCATTTAAAGAGGATGTACCTTCCTGTGCTAAACTGGGGTTCCAGTTGATGTTCCAAGCTGCCATGTCCTGGGTAAAATAATTGGATACAGAGCAATGTTGAAAGCAAGTGCTTCTTATGCACAAGTAGGGTAATTAATTGTCCACCACCTGAACCAGCTCCCTAGAGGAAGACATGAGAGGGGTGATTCTTTTTGGAAAAGAATAGTCAGTAATCAAAACAGTATGGTATACCAGTACTGTACCATTTTGATTACTGTAGCTTTGTAGTATACTCTGAGGCCAGGGAGCCTGATTCCTCCAGCTCTGTTTTTCTTTCTCAAGTTTGCTTTCGAGGTCTTTTGTGTTTCCATACAAATTAAAAATTTTTTTGTTCTAGTTCTGTGAAAAATGCTATTGGTAATTTGATAGGAATTGCCTTGACTCTGTAGATTGCCTTTGGTAGTATAGTCATTTTGACAATATTGATTCTTCCAATCCAAGAACATGTATATCTTTCCATCTGTTTGTGTCATCTTTGACTTCTTTCATCAGCATCTTACAGTTTTCAGAGCACAGGTCTTTTGTCACCTTAGGTAGGTTTATTCCTAGGTATTTTATCTTTTTTGATGTGGTGGTAAATGGGATTGTTTCCTTAATTTCCCTTTTTGATCTTTCATTGTTAGTGTATAGAAATTCAACAGATTTCTGTGTATTAGCTTTGTATCCTGCAACTTTACCAAATTCATTGATGAGCTCTAGTAGTTTTATGGTAGTGTCTTTAGGATTTTCTGTGTATAGTATCATGTCATCTGTGAACAGTGACAGTTTTACTTCTTCTTTTCCAATTTGGATCCCTTTTAATTCTTTTTTTTTTTTTCCTCTGATTTCTGTGGCTAGGGCTTCCAAAACCATGATGAATAAAAGTGGGGAGAGAAGACATCCTTGTCTTGTTCCTGATCACAGAGGAAATGCTTTCAGTTTTTCACTATTGAATGTGATGTTAGCTGTGTGTTTGTCATATATGGCCTTTATTATGTTGAGGTAGGTTCCCTCTACACTCACTTTCTGGAAAGATTTTATCATAAATGGATGTTGAATTTTATCAAAAGCGTTTTCTACATCTATTGAGATGATCATATGGATTTTATTCTTCAATTTGTTAATGTGGTGTATCACATAGATTGGTTTGCAGATACTGAAAAATCCTTGCATCCCTGGAATAAATCCCACTTGATCATGGTGTATGATCCTTTTAATGTATTGCTGGATTTGGATTGCTAGTGTTTTGTGGAGGATTTTTGCATCTACGTTCATCAGTGATATTGAGTGATATTGGCCTGTAATTTTCTTTCTTTCTTTTTTTTTTGGTACCTTTGTCTGGTTTTGGTATGAGAGTGATGGTGACTTCATAGAATGAGTTTGGAAGTGTTCTTTCTTCTGCAAGTTTTTGGAATAGTTTCAGAAGAATAGGTATTAATTCTTCTCTAAATGTTTGGTAGAATTCACCTGTGAAGCCATCTGGTCCTGGTCCTTTGTTTGTTGGGAGTTTTTGAAATCACAGATTCAATTTCAGTGCTTGTAATTAGTCTGTTCATATTTTCTATTTCTTCCTGGTTTGGTCTTGGGAGATTGTACCTTTCTAAAAAATTGTCCATTTCTTCTAGGGTGTCCATTTTAGTGGCATATAGTTGCCTATAGTAGTCTCCTATGGTCCTTTGTATTTCTGTGGTGTTGGTTGTAACTTCTCCTTTTTAATTTCTAATTTTATTGAGACTACACTCTGAGCACCACTGAAAGCATGGGGAAGGGACATATAAGATGCTCATGGGAGTGCTGGTAACTGTATTTCTGGTCCTGAATGATAATTACTCATCTGTATACCTTATAAATACTTTATAATCACGCATTATAGTGTGCATATATCATTTATTTCATACACACAAATGCACACATACACATATGATAAAGGAAATAACATACTTATTGTTCAGGGCTATCTGAATGTGGTAAATGAGCTTCCAGGCATATTACAGTCTCTTTGCTTACAAGCACTGTGCTCAGGCCTTGTAGATGGCTGTATAACTCACATTTCCTCCCTGAGCTGACAGCTTTCTGTATTGCCTGCAGGGAGATAGTCCCAGGGTGAAGGGAAGGGAAGCCACCTCCTCTTGCCACTGGTGGATGCACTACCTGGCTTTTCTTTTGAGTTCATTTTCAACGCATAAAAAACAACATCCCTCATTCTTGTTATCAAGCATTCTGATTCAGCCTAGGCCTGTGGAATGTTGCTTCTATATGCATCCTCGTGAAAAGTCCCACCTCAGCCTCACAACAAAACTACAACAGATATTAAATAAGGGATGTGTGGTAGTGCTTTGTAAAGAGTAAATCATTATACTAATACGACTATGTTTGTATAAGCATAACTTATGGTAAGGTGTTACAAAATCCATGTAAACTTTCAGAAAATACAGGATTCTAATTTTAAGAAATTAAGAAAAAAATAAGTCCTTACCTAAGGAATAGTTTACTTTTTTTTGCAAGCCTAAGTTAATATCCATAATACTAGTAAACACTATTAAAGACACTATAGAGGTCATCAGACTTTCTCCATTAATTAAATTGATGAGGCCTCTAGAAAGACCTGCAGAAGGAAAAATATTTTTTTAAGGTGGGAAAAACTTCATCAATGTTGAAGAATAAAATTTTATCAGCAATTAGAAGGATATTCAGCTATGTATTTATATCACATACTTTTCCTACATACTTAAGTATACTTTAGTCATGTTTGTAAACTCCCTTCAAGGAAATTTCATTATGTATCAACAACAAGATAAGTCTAGATCACCGTGATTAGTTACCAAATTAATTGTGGTTGATTATAGTTTATGTAAGTAAGATAATCAACTAGAGCTTTCATTCCTTGTTTCAAAGCACAGATGAAAACATTAAATTTATTACTTTTAATTCTGAGACTTGGCTTATATAAATACATACATCATGCATTTAAGACAAGAAAAAAATGATGGTGGAGGAATAAAGTATATTTATAAACTAAGGCTTTATACCACAGTACCTAATCAAAGTATTAAGGCAATTGTCCTGATAATCACACTATAATTAGACATTGTCTGACTTTCCCATACATCACTTTCAATGGTTTTAGAAATCAAGCTCCATTAATGGAGAGCACCCTGATATAATCTACTTCCATCCTCATCCTCCTCTATTTATGATGATATTCTAAGTTTAGATATCCATCAATTATCATTTTTTCTTTGCTATTCAATGTGCCTGTAGGGGCAAAACTATAACTTTGAGCACCTTTAATGATTTTCAAAATGTCCATAGAAAGGAAATATTATTAAGGAAATGGTAAAAGCCCTCCCTGTGAACCAACCACTCTATAGTTGTGATCACAATCTAATACAGTAAGTATGCTGTTGGAAGAGAAGAAAAGCCAAAGCAGTCTGTTCCTGTGGAAGTTCAATTGCCTTGATGGTCCAATTCTTCACCTCTCCCTTCATCCAGGCCCTCTGTGTAAGATGTTGCAGTTTCTCTCACCAAAGAGTTCTGTTTTTTAAATTTAAAAAAATTATTATTATTATTTTTTAATGAGACTTGATGAAAGCAGAGGCTTGAGGAAGATTTCTGCTTCCTCTCTCTTGGATCCCTGCCACCACCATGGCAGCATTCCCTGGCTACCCTTCTGGAGGAATGTGAGAAATACATGGAAGAAAGGTGGATCTTCCTAGTTGAGGCCATCCTAGATCACTTAGTCCCCAGATGACCCTCCAGCTGACTGGAGATTCATTAGTAAGCCTAGCCACAATCAGTGGAGCCCAGCCCATGCCATCAGGGAGAGTGGGAGGGAGGGAGATGCAAGAGGGAAGAGATATGGGAACATATGTATATGTATAACTGATTCACTTTGTTATAAAGCAGAAACTAACACACCATTGTAAAGCAATTATACTCCAATAAAGATGTTTAAAATATATATATATATATATATAATTGTAGTTTTAAGCCACTATGTTTTGGTGGTGTCTTTTTAGTCAAAAACAAAGACAAAGACAAACCCTAACTGACACTGTTGTATAACTATTCCATTTTAGAAAATGGGGCTATAACAAAATGTGAGTATTTGGAAATAAATAACAGACAAGGAACATAAGAGAAGTCAGTGGACCCTAAAAAGCTTAAGACAATGTGAATGTATTCATGTACTCCAGACATTGGCCTGGGCAGATTTTATTTTTGAGAATAAAGTAAAAAATATATAAAAGTCTTGCTTTGAAAACTCAGAAAAAATGTTGCCAAGAGAAAGATACTTTATTTTAAAAAAATTTTTTTAAGATGCAAATTGAGGAGAAAAATAAAATTCCAAAAGTAACAACAAGATGGCCAAAGTTTATGAGAACGACCTTGTAACTCAACTCAAAGAAATTATTTAAATTCAACAATGGTAAGCCAGGAAGTCAGTGGAATAAGTAACTAGATTCCAATTAAGAGGAGTATGGAATTCTCTTAGGTAGCATAGAACTCTTCCAAATCTTTTGAGTAGGAAAGGGCCTGACATTGACAGTATCATAGAAGCAGGGTTGCGGGACAGACAAATCTCCTTGACTTAAAGATCTGGCTTTTCTTTATTCACATAGGTACAGTTGAGGTTTCTGCACTACTCTGTTTCTACTTGCCTCAGAGAGCTCTTTCCTTTTCAAGTGGCCATAAAAATTATGTGTGTGTGTATGTGCATGTATGTGCCATATTAAAATTATACTTTAATTCTACTTTAAAGCAAATGTTTTTGTTCTCATTACTAAAAAATAGCTGAGGGAATACAAATTAGGTAATTTTTTTTTTTTTGAATCAGGCTTTTGGATTTTTTTCTGGGTTACATTGACTTGATATTTTATACTTCTAAATATAGATTTCTTTCTCCTAAAATAGTACACACTGTATCATTAATGATTTTATTGTTTTTGACTTTTTAGGCTTTTGGTCTTAATGGTGACAAACACTTCAAAGACTTTTTCTTTGTTTCTTTTTTTTTTTTTTTTACAAATAGCATTATCTTAACGACAGTGTTTTCAACAGAAAAGGGGTTTTGGGCAATAGAAATGTCACTGCAATGTACATGCAATATTGCGATTCCCCCAGAACTACTCTGTTGGCTCAGGATAGAAGCATGTATAAAGTCAAGGATTACAAATAATCCCCTGCCCAATTCCACAACTGAATGTAAGACTTAAAATACTAAGTAAGCCCATCACTGGCATTTCCTTCTGTTCTAAGCATCACCACCTGAATCTCTATGCTCAATCCCCAATGTCCCAGCACCTCACTTCACATAGTGAAAAGCTATAGTGAACAAAAGATCTTAAAACTAGACAGGTTAAGCATAGAATATATTTTAAATATAGGAAAAGAGAAAAATATACTTACCTAGGTCTTTTATAGAAGATGAAGTCAGCATAGGATCTGAACTCACAAGGATAGCTGAAAATAATAACCATGTGGTGTTTTTCAAAAGTAATTTATTCACAGATGCCAAATACCAAAGAATTAATGTATAATTAATCAAAAAGCCAGGAATTGTAATTAAAAGTATCTGCAAAGAAATTTTACAGATAGAAAAATCAGATGGCATTTGTATTCCAGTTTTAAATGCAGATAATCAGGATACTGGAAATGTAGAATCACATTCAATCCATTAAAGGGAAATTTTAAATTATCTTATTTAACAACTATGTGATTGCACCTCTGGAAATAAGGAACAAATATTGCAATGAGATTCTTAGGACCTAAGAAATACCAGTTACAGGAAATACCACATTATAGTTAAAAAGGAACTTTTATACAATCTACTACATATAAAATAGATAAACAACAAGGTCCTACTCTAAAGCACAGGGAACTATATTCAATATCCTGTAATAAACCATAATGGAAAAAAAAATGAACGTTTAATTTTCTTGATAAGGCCACTGAATATAGATGTATATGTGTGAAGGTATATACATACATACCATATATATATAATATATATATATATACACATTTAACAATGCATAAAAACTGAGACATAGCCTATTAACATAGAAAAAAGAACACAAATTTAGAAAGAAGTTACAAAAGAGGGGAAAAAGAGAAAACAAAATAATAGAAGGAATGTATAGAAAGGGCAGAGGACGCAAAAAAAGATGGGAAGGGGCATTCTGTTATTCTAGGACTGGATCCTGGCCTTCTGCCTTCCCACCATTGTCTTCTACTTTCTCCTATTCTACCTGTGGTGGTTATCTAGCAAGATTTTATTACCAAATGCGCTTGGGAAAATGTGGTGATTGTGCCTTAAAGTACCTATGAGAATTCACAACTACACCCTCATGTTCACTGTAGCATTATTTACAATAGCCAAAACATGGAAGCAAGCTAAATGTCCATCTATGGATGAATGGATAAGGAAAATGTGGTATCTATATAGAATATTATTCAGCCATAAGAAAAAGAAAGAAACCTTGCCATTTGCCACAATATGGGTGGATCTTGAGGGCATATACTAAGTGAAATAAGTCATACAGAGAAAGACAAATAACGTATGATCTCACTTACTTATATGTGGAATCTAAAAAAACAAAAAATTAAATTCATAGATATGGAGAACAGAGGCGGGCAGTGGGGTGGGGTGGGGGGTTGGAGGTGTGAAATGGGTAAAAGGGGTCAAAAGATACCAATTTCCAGTTATAAAACAAATAAAGCATAGGGATGCAATATACAGTATGGTGACTCTAGTTAACAACAATAGTGTATTTCATATTCGAAATTTGCTAAGAAGGTAGGTCTTAAAAGTTCTTATCACAAGAAAAATGATTTGTAACTCTGTGTGGTGATGGATGTTGACTAGACTTATTTTGGTGAGCATTCTGAAATATATACAAATATCAAATCATTATGTTGCACACCTGAAACTAAATAATGCTATATGTCAATTATATTTCAATTTAAAAATAAAATAAAAATGGATAACTAAGAATTTCATAATGATGTTGAAAATGCTCTTACTGCCAATATAAAATTAAAAACAGCAATATCATACATCCTTAATTATATCCTTAGAATTTCAATGAGTAAAATTAAAGACATGTATCCTTTGGGGACTTTCCATAGAGATTACTAATATATCCTCCAAAAAGTTTTACCAACAAACACAGCCACCAGCATGTACTAATCATTCCCATTTAAAACAATTCTCCGGAGAAGTAAAATCAAATAAAATCCCCAGGTTCCTGTCTCAACTTTTGCTACATCAAGAAAAATGAAAAAGCACAAGTTCTTACCTCCTTATTTATTACACATTTATTCACTACCTACTATGCAATGAGGCATTGCAATAGGCACTGTAGAAAGACATACGTAATGCAGTTAATGAAAAAGAGAATTCAGAAGAGCTAAAATATTAGAAGCTATCTTCCTTCTGATTAGTTTAGTCTTTTGTTTGTACAGGGACATTCTTGCAGAGAGTTAGGGTCCAGTTGGGAAATAACTGGACTCTGACTCAGGAGGCCTGGGTGCTAGTCCTGAGTGATTTTGGTTGTCACTTAATCAGACATTTCTAACAATCTTAAAATTGACAGAACAATGACAGAGTGCTTATATGGCATTACTGAGGCCTGACACTATTGAGAGGGAGTCTTTGGTAGATAAAGCTTGATAACAGCATCAGAATGGTGAAAGAAAATCAAAGTCCCCTAGGTAATTTACCTCTAGGGTGGCTGAATTCTCAATTTAAGGTTATGGTGGTCAAGGGAGTTGTATTACTAACTCCTGTTCAAAGGAACAAATTAAAATGAGGCTTTGAGACAAGAGGATTGAGGGTCAGGATATCCAAATCTTTGTTATTCCACCAAATAGCTGTTGATACCTCAATAAATCACATGGTATATTGTTTGCAAAAATGGCTGCAGTAATTCTGCTCCCTGAATCCACACCATTGGGTAGCTATCTTCCATACTGACTGAACAAGAGCAAACATGATGTAACTAGAGACTTAAAAAGTGGGGAGAGGGAAGTGTGGAGGGGCAATATAGGGCTAGAAGATTAAAAGATACAAACTATTATGCATAAAATAAGCTACAATGATATATCGTACAACACAGGGAATATAGCCAATATTTTATAATAACTATAAATGGAGGATAACTTTAAAAAGTTGTGAATCACTATATTGTACACCAGTAACTTAGAAAATGTTATACACCAACTATACTTCAATAAAAATTTTCGCTTAAAAAGCACTAGTAACTTCAAGTTTGCCCTCTCCCACTGATGTTTGAGACTCTGAAATCACCATGTGAAGAAGCCTGGAATAATTGCCTGGATAATGAGATACATGTACAGTGACACTCATTGCCTATAGCCAATATTAACAGTACCAACCAAAAGACATATGAGCAGAGCCATCTAGCTCATCCTACCTCAGCTGACCCCCCAGCTGAACAGAGACTCAGGAGATGGCTTGACAGGGAACACTAGAACCAGCTCAAACTACTATTATATCTCTATTCTTTTCAATTTCATTTTTTTGTAATTTGTCTGAATTTCATTTGCCTGGACTCTGTTTCAAGTGTAAGTTATTTTAATAGTTTTGATTCTAATGTATTTTAGGTAACAGCTTTATACTTGCAAAACTGTATTGATTACTTTGAAAGAAATGCACATCCTGCTTATAATCCAGAGTATTTTTTCTCAAGGTCTTTCCTGGAGGGGTTCAAATATCACATGATTAGGAAATAATCATAATAGTTTGTGAATTAGGATTATTGCTGTTTCTGTGAGTAGTCTTCTCTGTGCTGTTCTTTTACGTGTGGGTGTGGGAAATTTTAGAAGGTGGGTATTTGAAACACAACTTTTATCAATAATTTCCTTTTACTGAACCTAATATATTTAATGATAGCTTTCTTATAGTATCAGAGTGGCATTAAGTGGCATTAAGTTCTGCCAGTCAGATTTTTTTGAGTTACTCTTTTCCTCCATAATTTCTTTCTTGAATCTTCAACATGCTAGACAATTGAAAAGTTATAGTTTATTCACTAAAATATAGAGCTGAATTTACTTTTCCCACACTTTATACTTTTTCCTTGTTTTCTTTGTTTTATAATTTGGAGCAAAGTTTCAAAATGTTTGTATATGGAGGGCAGTGGCAAAGACAGGGGGTGGGGTGCGTAGAAAGACCTCGAGCTCACCTCCTCCCACTGGCACATCAAAATTACAACTATTTACAGAGTAGCTTTTGTTGAGAAAGACCAGAAGACTAGCAGAAAAGATCTTCTACAACTAACTATATAAAGAACAAACCATGACAACCCAAGTGCCCGTCAACAGATAAATGGATAAAGAAGATGTGGTATATGTATTCCATAGACTATTACTCAGCCATAAAAAGAATGGAAGGCACCTATGCTCACCACTATACAACCAATGCAAAAAAGAATGAAATTCTGCCATTTGCAGCAATGTGGACGGACTTAGAAAATATTATGCTTAGTGAAATAAGCCAGACAAAGACCAATACTATATGATATCATTTATATGGGGAATCTAAAACAATTAATACAAATGAATGTATATGCAAAACAGGAACAGACTCACAGACATAGAAAACAAAGTAGTGGTTACCAAAGGGAGAAGGGACAAATTAAGTGTATGGGATTAACAGACACAAACTAGCATGTATAAAATTGTATAGTACAGGGAATTATAGTCATTATCTTATAGTAACTTATAATGGAGTATGTTCTCCAAAAATACTGAATCACACTACATTGTAAACCTGAAACTAATATAATATTTTAAATATTTTAAATCAACTATACTTCAACAAAAAAACAAACCATGAGATGTGTAGAAGGGCCAGAGACACAGTATAGTCAAGATCCATACCCACAGTGAGTGAGCCACAACTAGGAGGATAATTACAATTGCAGAGGCTCTCCCTAAGGAGCAAGGGGTCCAGGCCCTGCATCAGCCTCCCCAGCCTGGGGGTACTGCACCATGAAGATGATTCCTCTAGAACATTTGGCTTTGAAGGCCAGCAGGGCTTGCTTTTGGGAGAGCCAGACGGCTGTGGAAAATAGATACTCCTCTCTCACAGGGCACACACAAAATCTCAGATGCTCTGGGACCCAGGGAAGAAGCAGTGATTTGAAAGGAGTCTGGGTCAGACCCACCTGTTGATCTCGGAGTGCCTCTCAGAGAGGAAGGATGCAACTGGAGCTCACCTTGGAGACATAGACACTGGTGGCAGCCATTTGTGGGACCTTGTTCTACCACACGAGCACTGGTGCTAGCAAGTGCCATTTTGGAATCCTCCCCCTAGCTTATTAGTGCCAGGACCCGGCCCTGCCCACCAGCCCGTTGGCAAAAGTACTGGCACGCCTCAGGCCAAGCAGCTACCTGGGTGAGAATATAGCCCCACCTACCAGCAGGCCAATTTCCTTAACATTCTCTGAGTGTACAACTATCCTGGGACACAGCCCTGTCCACCAGAAGGCCTAGGATCCAACCCCACACACCAATGCACTGGCACTAGTCCTGGGATCCCCTGCCTATCCACAGCCATCTGTAGGGACCTGGCTCTGCCCACCATCAAGCTGGCACTAGCCCCTGGACAAGCCACACCCACCGACGGGCTGCCACTAGCCCCAGGACAATGCAGGCCCCAGCTCTGCCCACCAGCAGGCCAACACACCAATTCCAGGACCCTCAGGGCCCTGCAGCCAGAGAACCTAGGCCATAGCTCCACTCACCAGTGGGCTGGCACTAGCCCCAGGACTCCTCCTCATCTACCAGTGGGTGGAAATGAGTCCAGGGACCACCAGAGCACCAAAGCCATCCAGATCAGCAGGACAGCACTTGCTCCAGGACCCCCTAGACCATGGCCCTGCCCATCAGTAGGCCAACACCAGCTCTGGGACCCAACCACCAAGCCCGTCAGCAAGCTGACACCAGCTCTGAGACATCTTTGACCCCTCAGCTCCCCACCCCCGGGTTCAGCCCTACTCACCAACAGGCCAACATGAACTTTGGGGTACTCCAGACCCTGTAATCAGCTGTGTCAGGAACTGGGCCCACCTACCAGCAGCAGACACTAGACCCAGGATACCAGGTCCCACAACCACCCACTCCAGAACCCAGCTCTGCCCACCAGTGGGCCAACCCTAGCCCCAGGACTACCCAGGGCTCTGCAGGCAGCTGCCTTGTGGCCCGGCCCTGCCCACCAGCAGCTGGCAGCATCCACACAAGGCAGAACCTGGCAACCAACTGGACTGGGGGTCAGCCACATCTACCAGAATGCACACAGTGGTCATCCTCCTTCAACAGAAGGACCCACAAAGCCCACATAGGAAGAGCTCTTAGAGGATACAGCTCTGGTGATGAGAGGAGAGTATGTTGCTGAGTCACAGAGGACTTCTAAAAAAGACCACTTCTCCAAGGTTGGAAAATGTAACTAACTTACCAGATACATATAAATAAAACAGCAAATTAGGCAGAATGAAGCAGCAGAGGAATATGTTCCAAATGAAGGAAGAAGATAAAACCCCAGAAAAACTAAGTGAAGTGGAGATAAGCAACCTACCTGATAAAGAGTTCCAGGTAACGATCATAAAGTTAAAGCAAGAATATTAAAAGCAGCAAGGGAGGGGCTTCCCTGTGGCGTAGTGGTTGAGAGTCTGCCTGCCGATTCAGGAGACACGGGTTCGCACCCCGGTCTGGGAAGATCCCACATGATGCAGAGCGGCTGGGTCCGTGAGCCATGGCCGCTGAGCCTGCGCGTCCAGAGCCTGTGCTCCCCAACGGGAGAGGTCACAGCAGTGAGAGGCCCGCATACCGCAAAAAAAAAAAAAAAAGCAGCAAGGGGAAAGCAACAAGTTATGTACAAGGGAATTCCCAAAAGATGGTCAGCAGACTTTTCAGCAGAAACTCTGCAGGCCAGAAAGGAGTGGCATGATATATTTAAAGTGATAAGAGGGAAAAACCTAGAAACAAGACTACTCTACCCAGCAAGGCTTTAATTAAGGTTTGATGGAGAGATGAAAAGTTTTATAGAAAAGCAAAAGCTAAAAGAGTCCAGCACCACCAAACCAGCTTTACAAGAAATGTTAAATGTACTTCTCTAAGTGAAAAGGAAAAGGCTACAACTAGAAATATGAAAATTATGAAAGGAAAAATCTCATTGGTAAAGGCAAACATACAGTAAAGGTAGTAGATCAACCACGTAAAAGCTAGTAGGAAGATAAAAAGACCAAAGTAGTAAAATCATCTATATCAACAATAAGTAGTAAAGGGATACATAAAGCAAAAATATGTAAAATATGATGTCAAAAACAGTAAATGTGAGGGGAGGAATAAAAATGCAGGGCTGTTGAAATGCATGTGAGCTTAAGAGATCAGCAACATGCATCAATGGAACAGAATGGAAAGCCCAGAAATGAACCCTCACTTATATAGGCAATTAATCTACGACAAAGGAGGGAGAAATATACGATTTGGGAAAGGCAGCCTCTTCAAAAAATGGTGTTGAGAAAACTGAATAGCTACATGCCAAATAATTAAACTGTACTACTCTCTCACATCCTGCACAAAAATAAATTCAAAATGGATTAAAGACTTAAATGTAAGACCTGAAAAACTTCTAGAAGAAAACATAGGTAGTAAGATCTTTGTTATCAGTCTTAGTAACGTTTTTTTTTAGCTGTGTCTCTTCAGGCAAGGGAAACAAAAGCAAAAATAAATAAACGGGACTACATGAAACAAGAAAGCTTTTGCATAGTGAAGGAAAGAAGCTCTCAAAAAAACAAAAAGATCACCTACTGAATGGGAGAAGGTATTTGCAAACAATATATCGAATAAGGGGTTAAGGTCCAAAATGTACAAAGAGCTCATAATACTTAACATCAAAAACAAACAAACAAACCTATTAAGTAATGGGCAGAGGATCTGAATAGACATTTTTCCAAAGAAAACAGAAAAATGGCCAATAGGCATATGAAAATGTGCTCAACATCACTAATCATCAGGGAAATGCAAACCCCTGATTTCGACAATGAGATATCGCCTCACGTCTGTCAGAATGGCAATTATCAAAAAGACAACAAATAAGTTTTAGAGAGGATGTAGAGAAAAGGGAAACCTCACGCACCATTCATGGGAATGTAAATTGGTGCAGCCACTATGGAAAACGGTATGGAGATTCCTCAAAAAATTAAAAATAGAACTACCATATCATCTGGCAATTCCACTTTTGGGTATTTATACAAAGCAAATGAAAATGCTCATTCAAAAAGATATGTGCACTCTATGTTCATTGCAGCATTATTTACAATAGCCAAGGTATGGAAGCAACCTAAATGTTCATCGATAGATGGATAAAGAAGATGCGGTTTATATATGTGTATATATATATATATATATATATATATATATATATACAAAGAACACACAGACACACAATGGAATATTACTCAACCACAAAAGAATGAAATCTTGCCATCTGTGGCAACATAGATGGACCTAGAAGGTATTATGCTAACTGAACAAATGTAACAAAACAGAAACAGATTTATATAGATATAGAGAACAAACAGGTAGCCACCTGGAGAGGGGTTGGGAGAAGGAAAGAAATAGGTGAGGGAGATTAAGACGTACAAACTTCCATTTGCAAAATAAATGATTCACAGGTATGAAATGTACAGTGTGGGTAATATAGGCAATAACTATTTAATATCTTTGTATGGTGACATATTGTAACTAGACATCGTGATGATCATTTTGAAAAGTATATAAATATCAAATCACTGTGTTGTATAACAGGAACTAACACAGTGGTATAGGTTAATTATACTTCAAAAATAAACAAACAAGCAACCAAACTCATAGAAAAGGAGATCAGATTTGTGGTTACCAGAGGCAGGGTGGGGGGGGTGTGAGAGGGAGAATTGGATGAAGGCAGTCCAGAGGTACAAAACTTTCAATTATAAAATAAATAAGTAGTAGGGATGTGATGTACAACAATATGATGAATATAATGAACACTGCTGTATGTTACACACAAAAGTTGTTAAGAGAGTAAATCCTAAGGGTTCTCATTACAGAGAAAAATATTTTTTTCTATTTCTTTAATTTTGTATCTGCATGAAATGATGGATGTTCACTAAATTTATTATGATAATCATTTCATGATGTATACAAGTCAAATCATGATGTACCCCTTAAACTTATATGGTGCTCTATATTGATTATATCTCAATAAAACTGGAAGAAGAAAAATGATTTTGTAAAAATTGAATGTCCATATGAAAAAAAAAAAATGAAACAGAACACCCAACTCACATCATATAAAAAAATTAACTCAAATTGGATCTTAGACCTAAATGTGAAATCTAAAACTGTTAAACTTCTAGAAGAAAACATAGCAAAAGATCTTAGTGACCTTAGAATAGGCAAATAATTTTTAATAGGACATAAAAACACAAATTCTAAAAGAAAAATTGATGAATTGAACTTGATCAAAAGTAAAAACTTTTGGAAAAAGGAAAACTACAGTGGTATCAAAGTGGAGACTTATTTTTGATTGTGAATCTAAGTCATACATGGAAGACAATGAAACTGTTATGTAAATCTTGAGGAACCTGCTAAAAACAATATGTAATGGATTTTTTAATCAATTTAATTGAATATAATTTATCTTGCTTAGGAATGACTTTTGAAAGTAATGCCTGTAATAGTCACTATGCAAATTTTTTCACCTGGCATCTATTTGAGACTTTAATAATAAGGCTATAGAAATGATTTCCTACTTTTCTCTTTGAATTAATATTCAAAAGAAACATACTATATAGAAATGACAAGTAATGAGAAAGTTAGTCTTTGCACTTGTACCCCATGACCTTGCAAATGACTATCTGTACCAAAAATTGCATAACATTTGGACAGAATTTCTAAGGTAAATCAAATGAAATTGAATCATTAAAGAAGAGAAAGTTGGATCAGTACTTACCTCTCTGAGGCATTGATGAGGGATTGACTTCAAAGAAGTCTGAGGGAATTTTCTAGGATAATGGAAATTTATATATCTTGATAGGTTGATATTTGTCAAAACTCATCAAACTGTACTCTCAAAATGTATGCATACTACTGCATATAAATTATACCTAAATATAGTTGATTTTTAAAAATGTAAAAAAATCTGAACATAGATAACATGTAGTACATGAGTGAATAATATTATTGAAAATAACACTTCTTACCTGCCAAAATAACTTGTGGAGCAGGTAAACATCCATGTCAAATGCAACATTAAAGAGAATTATTGGTGTAAATATATCAAAAAATAAATGTGGATCCATCCACTCTATGGCATCTGCATATTTTTGGACCTAATAATATAAAAATGTTATTTTCTCATTTATCTGTTGGTCTATTAGCATGGAATACATGCCAGGCACTCCTATGCCTAGCACAAGAAAAAAAGATAAATCACAACATAGTAAGTGCTAAAGTCTTAACTCTTGGATTTTCATAATTTTGCATCAGGTCATTACCAACTACAGCAAAAGGTTAATGAACATCTCTATGCTTCTTTTTCTTTTTCTTTTTTTTAAGAATAGATATAGGAAACAGTTTGACAAAAGTACTAAAGTGTATGTAGGAGATTTTCAGGCATACAAGAGAAAGAAAGAGATTTCAGGTAGATGGATGCACAAAATCCACAAAGGAGTAAACAATCGTATCAATTTCCAGAAACTACATAATTAGCCCTGGATTATACAGAAGATGTGTATGGAAGAATAGCAGGGATAGAGACCGGGAAGGTAATGCAGATTATGAAATAACCAATTAATGGTGTTTATCATAAAATATTTAGTTGATAGTTTTAAATCCTATATGGGCATCTATAACAAAGCAGGACCCTATGGGGCCTTCCCCAGAGAGATGTCTCCCTTATATCCTCTGCTTTAGGTCCTCTCTGAAGTACCTAGATAATAGTATCTCATGCGCATTTCCTGAGTTGTTTTACAGATGCAAACCCCCGCACCAAATGAAAGAAATTAACACATCCCTTCAGGAGTCTGGCTGGAACCAGGAAATATTTGCAACAATTTTTGATCTTTTTACTTTACCTCACCATCAACCAATCAGAGAATTGTGCATGAGCTCATCACATACCCTTGGACTCCCTCCCTTTGCCTTGCTTTTAAAAATGCTTTGCTGAAACCCATGGGGGAGTTCAGGCTTTTTGAGCACTAGCTGTCCCATATTCCTTGTACGGCACCTTACAATAAACGCTGCACTTTCCTTCACCACAACCCACTGTCAGTAGATTGGCTTTACTGCCCGTGGGCAAGCAGACCCAGTTTGGTTCGTTAACACATCCATTCAACATTCACTCATTGAGGAAACACTGAGTACCTACTGTGTTAGGCTCTCTCCTTGCATTTGGGAAATGATTCTTCATGGGTCTCTTGTGTTTCTCTGTATGCTATGGATGGAGGCACTGACTGCTTTTCTTCCAGGAATATTTTCTTTCAAGAATATTTGTATGGCTAACAGCTTTGGAAGATAAAGCAAGTGTCTCCCTCCAGAGAAAAAGGCAGGTTTACTATACTGTCCAGTGTTATAAAGATATTATCTCTCTCTGGAGCAAGAGGGCAGATGAGCTCACTGCCCATCATAAAATATTCAAGTTCTCTAAGCTCAGATTTCTTCTCCTATAAGGCAACCCATTGTGTATGCAGGTTTCACCTTGCCCTCTTTACTTCTCCCTGTGGGGCTCATGGAACAGGGGCAAGAAAATGCTGAGACTCTGGCTTCTGTTATTGCTATGAGTAATAAAGTCCTTTGTTTCTAGCCCAGGAGTCTCGTGTCTTTTGCCAGGACCATGAAACTGTGGCAAGCAAAATTATTAGATTGAAAGTTGAGTAAAATCTTAGACCGTTCACAGTTCTCAACATATGGTCTCTTCCTTTAAAGAGTTGTTGACAAATAGTGAAGTTTATAGAAGTACTTAAAATTGCATTTATGTCAAAAATCAGATGATTATAAAACCTGTTCATGACAAATGAAGGAGTAATCTGCTTCTGGTTCTGGCATGGATACATGGTTTCCATTATGGTTTTTAACATCACTGGTTAAATTTGTTTGGGAAAGTCAATCATTTTCACACACGTTCGTATTTATATACTGATTAACTATGGCAGGTGTTGGCAAACTATGGGCCCTGGGAACAAATCTGGCTCAATGCCCGTTTTCGTAAATAAAGTATTATTGGAATACAGCCATACCAATTTACTTATGTATTGTCTATGGCTGCTTTTAAACTACAATGGCAGAGTTGAGTAGTTGTGACAGAGAGCATATGGCCTTCATAGTCTAAAATATGCACTATATGGCCTTTTACAGAAAACGCTTTGCCGCCAACCCCTGGGCTAGAGGACTATTTAATGTGTCAATAATGCATTCTATATTCCTTGTAGTAAGCATATTGTCTCTCCTTTACCTGACTCCAGCTGCTCCCAACTATTTAGTAATACTGTATATGCCTTGACTATATACTTTGTCTTGTTCCTCACTTCCAGCTCCATGTAAGAGGTTCAGTGTATGTTTCTTGAAATATTCTAAGGCAGGTGCACTTAGAGAGTAGCCTCTATTCTAATGGGAACACTATGAAACATTCCCAAGGCAATAGATTTGTTCAATGTCAGAATTCTCTTGCCACTAGAGTCCTGTATCAGTAGCTCAAAGTCTCTCTGGGCTTCTATCTTGTTTACCAATTTCTTGTCTAAGGTTTTGAATTATGATGAAATACTCAGCTACTCACATTCTTAGCAGCTGTACGTGTACTCCTTCTGAATTGCCTACCTAGTTTCAGACCTAGGCTCTGTTTTGACTATGTTACCTGGATTTCAGCTCTTTCATGCATGGTTCCTTCTTCTACACAGCTGATATGATGTTATCCACATCATAAGCATCTATCAACTGGCAGAGCAGTGAAGAAATATGTTTACAAATTTTCTTAAGCCATCTTTGTATTTATATGAATCTTAGATATAGTCAGATATATAAAATATTTACTATATTTACTCATATTTACTATACACACCTGGTCAGATGTAAAACTTAACATTTCAAAACTGCATCCAAATAAAAATAATATCACAGGGAGAGGAATTGGAAAGTCTTTCAAGTGTAGGTTCAAAAATGCTGCAAAAAAATATGTCTATTGAAAGGCAGTGAAATACCACATTTATAGAACTTTAATTGGACATGACTTCTTAATACTGAGGACAATGAAATACTGCACCACCCCTTACTTGCTACATTCCTGTAACTGAAACCCTCCCTCACACTTAAGCATATAGAATCAGTATAATTGGTCATCCACTAAATTCATGCTTTACTTCTTTTACGAAGTCTATCATTTTCTTAGAATCTTTATTAAATATTGCTAGTAATCGTTCGTTCTTGTGTTCCTACTAAAATATTTACAGCAGTTTATGTACATGCTATAAATCAGATATTCATTTCTTTAGCAATCCTGCAATGAGGGATTAATAAATTACTAAACTTAAATGAAATATCCTGGCTGATTCCCAAGATAACAATGAGGAATTAGTATAATAATTTAATAATGAGAAAAACTAGCTATCTATTACTAATTACCTACTACCCATTAGAAAGCCTATAAAATGAGTATTTAACTTTGTTTATAATTTTTTTCAAGGTGCAATAAGTAGTATCACAGCATTTCCTTCAGTTTAATGTTTCTAATTCTTTGTAATACAATTCCTAATCAGGTCAAAAGCACATGCAAAAAATGTGCTTTCTTTTGATTTCTACAGTGTTCTTTTCTTCTCATAAAAGCTGGGCATAATTTACCATTTGGACAAAACCTAAGGGAACACCTACCAAGGGGTTAAAAAGTAACTGAATCATTCAGAAGACCTATCACTTTGAAAATTCTTTTTCCAAGTGAAGAAATCTGTGGGACACCTAATTTTAAAATATGAATGAAATTCTAGTTTATGATGACACAGGTAACAATAAAATCCCTAACCTTTGATTTTCTGCTTATCTGGTTCAATTCTCCACATCACTTAAATCTAACCACGACCTAGCAAGTAAGAAGGTATGAATACTTTGAACTCAATAGAGGTGAAGACTGTGGATCAGATCTACATGGTCTCTCCTCAGGGGCAGATTACCGTTGGATTCATTTGATTGAAAATCTTGGTATAGAGGTATGAATTTAGAAAAAAAAATCTAATTTCCTATTATTGCTACTTTTCTTAATTCTCTATGGTGACATTTACAAAATACAAGCACAAAACACACTTAAAAAGAATTACACCTACCGCCAATTGTACAGGTCAAAGACAATATTAGAATGATGTCAGGGAGGTCCTGAGAAGTTTTCGTGAATGTATTCCTAAAAATATCCAGCCATATGTTGGTAAATCCTTTGTTAAGAAAAGTGAAATTAGAAACAGGGCCATTCATCCTGTGGTTTCTCATAGGCCGTCTGAATCCAACTCTTAGGACTCTCTGCAAAACTCACCTAGGACAAAAAGAACATAAGATTTTCCTTCTTGGTGGCCTTCTACAGCTTTTCTTAAAAAATAAATAGAAAGCCTATATTTCTCTTTAGTTATTTCTAGTGATTTCTTAGGGTGTGCCAAAATTAGGGATGCCTCCCTCTTCTATGATGTTTCCAATTTAGATGACAGAAGAATTATAACCCCAAGTGATAGGGACGAGCCAGTGTCATCCTGTGTTCTTATGATGCCAAGCACTACTCAGCTATTTTCATCCTGTATCTATCCAGCTGAAAAGAGGATTTTTCATCTAACCAGTCACCAGGACCACAAGCTGGTGCAGGTTACTTAGTTCTGAGGATGGACAACTAGGGGTCTGCTCTCAGCTTATCTGAGCCTCTGGAAGCATGTTCCGGCAGCTATTCCAAAGTAAGAAGTGGTGGTGGTGAGAATATTCTGATCTCTTTTGTTGTTCTATCCCGACAGAAATTAATAGACTATGATGATGTTTAATAACAGCCTTCTTTTATCTCCTCTGAGACATTGATAGGCCATGTTTTCTCTAACTTTTAAATATTTTTATAGCAACCAAGGACCTAAGAAAAATATTGAAAACAAGATGATTTAAAACAAGGGAGTTGTTACATGTTTCTATTGTTACTTCTTGGAAAAGGAACAAGGGCCATGGTGTGTCTTGGTTTGAAGAAATAGGTAATAGCTGCAGTCTGCCAATCCCACTTGCTTCCCATGGTGAGGAAAGTTTTACGTCGGGGTCTTAAACTTCATGCAGAGAACTCTTCCAATTCTCTCAAAATATTGGCTTAACCTTTTCTAGTGTCTATTAGCATCTCATCTGGCTGCCTCGCTAAGCAATCAATTAGTTATTACTAAACTTCCTCTCACAATCCAGCAATGTCTTTTTCAGTTTCATATTTCACATACATATGTTTTATAATATGCTCTTTACCGACTATAAAAACAACCTTTCGAAAGAAAATTAAATGAATACATGCTTATTGTGAATATTTTTGAAATAAATATGTAAAGAAGCATTTCAAAAACAAAAAAAAATATGCACAGTCATGTCATCTAGTGGCTTTTATATATTTTATTTACATAGCTCTGTTCATCCTTATATAATTATACTTTCTACTTCTTTCCACATGGTATTGTAACACCAGCCTCAAAGGGCCTTGTGAACACTGTTTACAAACGTTGTACCATATTAGCACCAATGTAAAAGTGCCGAATCTCTGGTCAGATTGCGACTCTGCACGCAAAGATCTGATGGGCTGCTGCTTGCAGGGTAAAAGACTCTGGGCAACTTGCTGTTGGCCTCAGTTTTCTAATCTGTATAGTTTCCCAGTCTGTGTAATTCCTCTCCCTGTATTTATAATTTTATTTGAAATCACCTGGGGAGCTATAACGATACTATTGCCTGAGTCTTATCCTCAGCGATTCTTATTTAAATCAGTCTAGGTGGCAGCTTGGGCTCCCCAGGCAATTTTAATGTGTAGCCAATGTTAGTAACCACTGTGATTCACCCAATTCAAAGGCAATATTGCTCAGTTTTCAGTCTCAAAGCCAGCTTATTTTCAATATTCTTGAGTCAGATATTTTGAGAAAGGGTATCAATGCCCTTCTGGTGAAGACCCCAGAAACACATCTGTAGTTGACAAGTTTGGTTTATTATGTGTCTCAGTGAGGGAGGCCATTCACCCTGGGGAACTGTTGGGAGGTTCAGTAAAAGGATGTTAGAAAGAACTAATTGTGGATCTGGGTAATTTTGGAGAAGGTCTAAGGAAGTGAAAGTTTACTATAACTTGGGTGCTGTCAGAAAGCAAGGACAGGGCTTCCCTGGTGGCGCAGTGGTTGAGAGTCCACCTGCCGATGCAGGGGACACGGGTTCGTGCCCCGGTCCGGGAAGATCCCATGTGCCGCAGAGTGGCTGGGCCCGTGAGCCATGGCCGCTGAGTCTGCGCGTCCGTAGCCTGTGCTCCGCAACGGGAGAGGCAGCAACAGTGAGACGCCCGCGTACCACAAAAAAAAAAAAAAAAAAAAGCAAGGACAATTCTGTGATTGGGTATCTCAATAAATCTTATGTATAGAGAAAGCAGACTAGAATGGGGATAAAGCTGTGATGAGTACAGAAGCAGCAGCCACTCATTTTAGATGAGGGAGGGGATGTTTGGTACTGTATGGGTTGCATGGTGACTTCTTTTTGTCCAACTTTCTTTACAGTCTCCTAGTGAATTCATCTGATTTTGATGTTCTGTGAGATTATATGTCCAATAGGAGAACAGCATGGACTAGCTGTGAGCCTCAGACCAGCTTGTAGTAACACTAGGTGACACCTAGCTCTGGGTGTCAGACCAGTTCCCTGATGTTTGGGGCTGCTTATTTTTGGTTTGTTTCATTTTTCCTCAAAGGATTTCTAAATTCCTTAACCTCACTTTAACATGTTAAGAACTGAAAGTAGACCAAGGAATCTTGATAGTAATTTAAGTGATAGAGGAGAGCAAGCTCAGTTATCCCTCTAAGACAGAGATTTTCAACCTTGACTGCATATTGGAATCGGAGAGTTTTAAAAATACAGATACCTGGGTGGTACCACAGAGGTTAATTTAATTGGTCTAAGGTGCAACCTGAGTATTAGGAACCTAAAAACTTCCCAGTGATTCTAATAATCAGCCATTATTTGGAAGCACTGCTCTAGGAGAAATCAGTGCCATTAGGGAAGAACATTGTGATAGACTGATGGTATTTGCTCTCAGCATCAAACTATTTAGGAAAACATTGTCAATTTCACCTATTAATTTTCTCACTGTTACTCCTGGACTAAATATTCTGGAGCAAATGGGTTTGACCAAAAAAGGAAAACTATTTTCTGCATCATGGTTATACATTCCTATAGGCTCTCAGAATTTAATACAGTTAAGGAAACTATTGTTTTCCAAACTAAAAGCAGGGATACATGTTCCCATAAGCATTTTCTCATTTCTAAAATTGTTTATTTGAAACCTTAATAGCCATGACTCAAAAAGACACATGTACCCCAATGTTCATTGTGGCACTATTTACAATAGCCAGGTCATGGAAGCAACCTAAATGCCCATCGACATATGAATTGATAAAGAAGATGCGGTACATACATACAATGGAATATTACTCAGCCATAAAAAGGAACAAAATGGGGTCATTTGTAGAGATGTGGATGGACCTAGAGGCTGTCATACAGAGTGAAGT
Source organism: Neophocaena asiaeorientalis asiaeorientalis (assembly GCF_003031525.2). Taxonomy (NCBI): domain Eukaryota; kingdom Metazoa; phylum Chordata; class Mammalia; order Artiodactyla; family Phocoenidae; genus Neophocaena; species Neophocaena asiaeorientalis. The sequence goes on along the minus strand of NW_020185333.1, from coordinate 2,771,687 downwards.
AAGTCAGAAAGAGAAAAACAAATATCATATATTATTAATGCATATATGTGGAATCTAGGAAAATGGTACAGATGAACCTGTTTGCAAGGCAGAAATAGAGACACAGGCATAGAGAACAAATGTATGGACACCAAAAGGGGAAAGGGGGTGTGGGATGAATTGGGAGATTGGGATTGACATATATACACTAATATGTAAAAAATAGATTACTAATGAGAACCTACTGTATAGCACAGGGAACTCCACTTCACTGTACGGTAGAATCTAACACAGCATTGTAAAACAACTATACCCCAATAAAAAAATAAATTAAAAAAGAAAACCTTAATAAGTGTATATACATTCAATCCTAATAAATCCCTTTCATAAAAGAATAAAATTACTGCAAATCTTAATTATTCTTGAACTTTAGGGACATATATGATCAAGTTCAACAGAATTTCCCTGTTTGGCTGTAAATATTCAATTTGGCTTCTTCAACCTCTACTCCAAATTCTCCTAACAAACCTTTCCCCTGACCAAAATGATCTCATGTTAAGTTAGCATGTAAATGCTAATATCATTCTAGTTTGATACTTTAAAGGATATGGGTAAAGAAGTAGCAGTTTAGATTAAACAGATTTTCAATGTAATTAAAACTCTTCTTCAGCTTAAATTGACTTTTGACAATTTTGAATAAGTTTATGAGTTAATGCCTCATTAGGTAAAAAATACTGATTTGCCTTGAAATTGCCACATAGGTTTCCTATAGTAACTTATCAATAAATTAAATAATGCCTCAAATCTCTTTCTGTGTGGAGTTAATAACTGTCTTCTCAAAAATGGCATATGGATTTGTCCTGAACATCACTTAGCCTTGAGAAATTCTCTCTCATGGAGTGGAAATCGTACTGACTCACTCTGTACTTGAAAATAGGAAATCTTTCTTCCTTTTAATCACCACATTTTGCAGGAATTTGGTGACAAAATTATCCTGAAAAGAGAGCTGTGGGATCCCAGTAATCTTCATTAGCTGTAAAGCTCTCATTGATTTATGACAGATACAGAACTGGGGTTGGATTGTCTCTTCAGAAGACTCTCCACACAATACAGCGGGGCCTTACTCACAGACTCAGAAGGTGGGCAGTCTGCTGCCCTCCTAAGGTTTCTTCACTCAGAACGAGCCCCTCCTCCCTCTCGGCTCTAATGCATACACCTGAGGAGATTCACCACGGCATCAGTGTGCTTTCCGCTTGGTGCCTCATAAGGCAAAGGGAACAATCACCAGGCAGGTGAGCCACAGTCTGGAAAGTTGATATGGGAAGTGTAATGGAGGAGGGGCAGGGGCTAAGGGACAGAAATTCACACTGAAAGGCTGGTTGATCTTCGGAAAAGTGTTTGATTGGCTGCCATAGGAAAGTTGGAAACTACAAGAGGGAGTGGCTGGCTGAATATGTAGCTGGAATACTGTGGGAGCATTTGTTCTTCTTTGCGGAAGAAAGTACCCAAGGAGAAGGACAACTTCCTGAAGGGGAAGCCAAGGGAGGACTCACCATCTAGAGCCTCAGGAGGAGTATCGTGTGGTATGTAGGTGAGAAGTGGAGGCTACCTAATCCGTTCACCCTAGAACAGCCGCAACTAACTGCTACCTCACTGACAGTTACTTGCTGTAAGCCCCGCCCCTGGTCTGAACCCATTGGCTTCAGCTTCACAACCCCTGACTTGATTGGCTGATGAAATACAGTCCTAGAAGGTGCTACACAGCATCATTGCCCCTGCACATCTACGGCAACCCTTGAAGCCTTAAGGACGTTTATTTAAAAAAAAAAATAAATAAACAAGGGTGAAAAGGAACCTCCAGAAATTGTATTGCTCTATTAATTTAAAACTTAGGAACAGTGGATTTCTGGCAGAGTCAATAGACACTGTTTTCCTGGAATTCTGGTGGGAATGAGACTCCTAGATAAGATAGAGTAATAGAGATTTTGAAATATGAGGATGCAGGTTGCTGGGTTAGGAAACAAAAAGAGACAGAGGGAGACAATGGCTATTCTAACCATGTAGGAGAATGCAATCAAGACAGGCAAGATAGATTTTATCTTCTGAGTCCTTTATCTAGGGAAATTTTTTGGAATAATGATAGACTCATTTCTTTTCTCTAAACATAATATGAAAAGGATATTTTCATTGAAATTACTTAGTAATACTACCATAGAGCCAATTTTCATGTTCCCACTCTCATCATAAAATGTTTGGGAAGGAATTTTATAATGATTTTGAAATCTAGATTCTTATTTGGCTCTATGCTCTAGAGGTGCTCCCTATTTTGCCTATATGGGTCCTTCTGGCCTCTGATTTGGTTGGTTGCCATGCCTTGCCTTGCAAGGAGGCTCCCAGCCACTGGAAGACAGGCTCAGGTCACCTGCTGGCCACATGGCCTCAGGAGGTCCTGGTGTAGTTCTGGTCTACTGGTGGGCAGAGATGTGTGCTGCAGTGGGTGAATGTGGGGCTGGCAGCCTCAGATCTAGTGTTGGCTTGCTGGTGGGTAGGACTGGTTTTTGACATGGCTCGCTGTTGGGTTTGGGCTGTCCCAAAGCTGGTGTTGGCCCACTGGTGAGTGGGGTAGATCCCATGGTGGCTGGCTGAGGTGTCCAAGTTGTCTCAGATCTGGTACTTACCTTCTGTTTAGTGGGCTGGTGCCTAGAGGATCCCAGGGCTAGAGCTGCCACACTTGTGGGTGGAGTCAGATTCCCAAGTCTCAAGCTACAGGACCCTGGAGGTCTCAGAGCTTGTGAAGACCTGCTGGTAAGGGGGGCTGGTTTTTGACATGGTTGGCTGCAAGGTCTGGCATGTTCTGAGCTGGTGTTGCCCTGCTGGTGGGTGGTTCCGGATCCCAGGGTGGCTGACTGAACGTCTGCCATGGTCCTGGGGCTGGTGCCTACCCACTGGTGGGTGAGGCTGGCCCTAGGGCTACTGCCAGCTAACTGGTGGATGGAACTGGATCCCAGGGTCTCTGGCTGCAGGACCCTGTGGGTCCCAGTGATAGTGCCAGAGGACCCCTGGGTCCAGGGTCCTCTGGTGGACAGGGCCAGGTCCTGAGGCAGGTGCAGGCTGTGCGGTATTAAGGCAGCAAGCCTACTGGTGGGTACAGCTGTGTCTCCACTCAGGTCATTGCTTGTCCTAAGGTGTCCCAGCCCACAGGCTGATGGATGGGGCTGAGTCCTGGCACTTATAAGCTAGAGGCAGGACTCCAAAATGGGTCTTGCCAGCACCCGGACCACATGACAGAATGAGCTCCCCAAATGGCTGCCACCAGTGTCTATGTCCCTGGGGCAAGCCCCTGCTGCCTTCTGCCTCTCCAGGAGGCTCTCCAGGATCAGCATGTTGCTCTGATCCAGGCTTCCTTCAAATGACTGCTTCTGCCCTGGTTCCCGAAGCATGTGAGATTCTGTGTGTGCCCTTTGGGAGTGGAGTCTGTATCTCCTATAGCCCTCTGGCTCTCCTGAAAGCAAGCCCTGACTGCCTTCAAAGCCAAATGTTCTGGAGGAAGCATCTTCCTGGTGCAGTACCCCCAGGCTGGGGAGCCCAATTTGGGTCTCAAACCCCTTGCTTCTTTGGGAGAACCTCTGCAATTGTAATTATCCTCGCATTCGTGGGTTACCCACCCAGGGGTGTGGGTCTTGACTGTACCACATTTCCACCTCTCCTATCCGTCTCATTGTGGCTCCTTCTTTATATCTTTAGTTGTGCAAGATATTTTCTGCTAGTCTTCCAGTTTTTTCTCATCAATAATTTATGTGTGAATAATTGTAATTTTGGTGTACCCATGAGAGAAGGTGAGCTCAGAGTCTTCATAGTCCTCCATCTTGGCCACTCCTCTTAATTGGGGTATCGTTGTTTTACAATGTTGTGTTAGTTTCTACTGTACAACAAAGTGAAGTAGGGTTCCCTGTGCTCTAACAGCAGATTCTCAGTAGTTATCTATTTTATACATATTGGTGTATATATGTCAATCCCAATCTCCCAATTCATCCCACCCCTGGCTTTCCCCCCTTGGTGTCCATATGTTTGTTCTCCACATCTGTGTCTCTATTTCTGCCTTGCAAAGGTTTTTGATAAAAATTAGCTGTTAATGTTATTGAAAATCTTTTTCTACTTTCAAGATTCTCTTTGTCTTTGATGACGTTTGATTATGATGTGCCTTGGTGTGGATCTTTTTTTTTTTTTTGGCTGTGTTGGATCTTCATTTCTGTGCGAGGGCTTTCTCTAGTTGTGGCGTGCGAGGGCCACTCTTCATTGCGGTGCATGGACTTCTCACTATCGTGGACTCTCTTATTGCGGAGCACAGACTCCAGACACGCAGGCTCGGTAGTTGTGGCTCATGGGCACAGTTGCTCTGCGGCATGTGGGATCTTCCCAGGCTAGGGCTCGAACCCATGTCCCCTGATTAGCAGGCTGATTCTCAACCACTGCACCACCAGGGAAGCCCCGGTGTGGATCTTTCTGTATTTATTCTACAGAATAAATATTCTTGGATATGTAGACTAATGATATTTTTAATCAAATTTGGAAAGTTTTCGGGTATTGTAAAAAATTTATTTATTTATTTTTGGCTGCATTGGGTCTTCATTGCTGTGCGCAGGTTTTCTCTAGTTGAGGCGAGCGGGGGCTACTCTTCGTTGCGGTGCACAGGCTTCTCATTGCGGTGGCTGCTCTTGTTGCGGAGCACGGGCTATAGGCACGCAGCTTCAGTAGTTGTGGTGCACAGGCTTAGTTGCTCCGTGGCAAGTGGGATCTTCCCCGACCAGGGCTTGAACCCGTGTTCCCTGCATTGGCAGGCAGATTCTTAACCACTGAGCCACCAGGGAAGCCATTAGGAATTATTTTTTAAAATATTCTTTCTATCCCCTTTCTGTATCCCTTCTCCTTCTGGGACTTTCCTTACGAATATGGTGGTGCTCAGATAGTGTTCCACAGATCTCTGAGGTTCTGTTCATTTTTCCTCAGTCATTTTTCTGTTTCTCAGACTAGACCTATCTTCAAGTTTATTGATTCTAACTTTTGCCTCCTTGAACCGGTCGTTGAACAATTCTAGTGAATTTTTCATTTCAGTCATACTTTTCTAATCCAGAATTTCTGTACATTCCTTTTTATAACTTTTAATCTCTTTATCAATATTTTATACTCAGTGATACATCATTCTTAATACACTTTCCTTTAATCTTTTAGACACGGTTTCCTTTAGAGTACTTTGCTCGGATCCCAATCATTCTTTAAAGTTATAATGCTGTGTTCACATCTTTATTACTCACAAGAAAAGAATCAGCGGCAGGGTTTTCACCTCAATAGAACTTGGTGTTCCCCAACATAGCAGCAGTGCTCCTCCCTGACTCAGAGGCTGCTGGGCATTTAATCCTAATATGTTTTACTCACAATGAGTTCTTTCTCTATCTCAGGAAGAGCTCCCCAAACCAGAGGTAATATATTCATTATTTAGCATCAGTTTCCAGTTCCCTTTGAAAACTGAGTTTTCTCTGTCTCATTACCACAGCAACCTCTCTCAGGTGGGTAGTAGACTTACTTATAAGTGTGGGTTTAGAAGCTGGAATTTAGATAGAGGGAAGTTTTGTCTTAAGGGAAGTCAGGAAAGAAAGACTTCCAATACCTAGAGCCACAGGAAAGAGATGGATATTGGTATATGAGGTGGGGGGAGGGTGGGGACCATCTATGCCAATAGAGGCTTTTGTTTTCCTGAGACAGGAGCTGAGGGAGAAGTTATGAGAGGAGAAGGTAATTTTTATAGGGATTTATGAGTGACAAAAAGAGAAAAGAAAAGCCTTAGTGCCCAAAACATGTTCAGTATGTGCACACATTAGCACGGGGTGGGGTGAGGGTATGGCTATGTGTGTACAAACTGGAGGCTGCTTAATAATCTCACTCCAGAGAAGTTAAGCCCAGCTGCACTTCTCTGAGAACACTAATTTCCCCAAGTCCTAGCCCTGGTTTCAATGCCCCATCCCTGGTCTGTTTGGCTAGTTAAGTGTAATTCTAGGAGGTTCTGGAAAAAATCACCAACCGTAACTTGTAAGAGAGGACATACAGTCCAGAAGACTGTAATCATTAAACCAGCAATAACAGAAGTGCAGGAGGGAAAAAAAAATCCTCACTTTCAAATGAATTGTTCACATTAAAAAAGTATGGTATGAACCGGTAGAGAAGGAACACTGCTTTTCCAGGATTCCAGCAGGAGGAAGACCTTCTGGGGAAGCTGGTATGAATTCATGTGCATAAAACACCAATAAGCAGGTGGCTGGGTTGGAACTGAAGGGAGAAAAATAGAAACCAAGCAAGGAGTGCTTTCCCTCTACTTAAAATTGTATATAGAGAGAGGAGTTTATAGGAAGGTGAAAATGATCTGTTTGTTGGCTTTTTCATTTTAATACATAAATAGTATTTACTTTGAAACTGCTTAATGATTTTACAGGAAAGTTATTTTTTAATTTTCCCACTCCAGCTGTTTCAGGAGATGGATTTTAGGGACTAGATCCCGAGAGGAATGATTTTTAGACACTTAGCATACCTCTGTGGAAAGTGGTCTTTTCACCTAATCTCACTGTGGGTAAACTAGTTTGATATGCATGACATACATAAAAAACTGGGAAAGGTTAGTAACACTACCCAAAGAAGAGCTAATTAAATTTTTTTGCAAGTCAGCAGGTAAGTTTTGAGGCCCTGTGTATGAATCATGTGACAGCTAAAGGACAGCAGGCAGATATGTTTAAGTAAAATTTTATGTATAGACCTAGGATTCTGAATAGGGCTGGCACACAGGAAGTTAAAAATCAAGACAATGTTTTAATGGATTTTTGGAGCAAGTGGTTACTGAGTAACAGATTTGGCTGTAAACGCTTCATTTCAGTTCCAGAGTTCAGTTAGAAAATGAAATACTGCAAATGTTAGTGAAGATTTTATCATCAAATTTCATGGGCTTTGCATCCATCCTATTATCCAGCTCTTCATGCTACCCCTCTGGGTACAAGGATCAGGTAAATTTCTACTTTTTCTCTCAAATGCATTTGGGTGGAAATCAATGGTAAATAAATACCAGGCTGTAGCACAGGCTCCGGACACGCAGGCTCAGCGGCCATGGCTCACGGGTCCAGCTGCTCCGCGGCATGTGGGACCTTCCCGGACCGGGGCACAAACCCGTGTCCCCTGCATCGGCAGGCGGACTCTCAACCACTGCGCCACCAGGGAAGCCCAGGCTGTAGTCTTTTTACTTTCATAAGGTTAAGTGAAGAGGACATTATGTTTGGGTCTGCATGTTAATCATGTAGCTATCCAACTTGTTGACAACTAGCAAACAGTTTAAGTTGAGCATATTTGAAACAGTGACTTAGTAAACAGAGAATGAAAGAAATGTAATAAGCACTGCTTCTGAAGTGAACCCAAGTAGCTCAAACAGGGGAGCCAGAAGCCTGCTGGAAGCAAATGAATTCTTTGCAAGTTAGTTAGTTTTGTAGTATTCCTTGCAGCCCATTTGCCTTTTAAGTTTGACTTGTTTTGAGGCTCTTCTTGGTCATTAAGAAGTTTTCATTTTTGTGTTGTCATATCTGTTGGGGGTTTTTGTGGGTTTGTTTATCATTACAAACTGAGGTACACCGGAAACACATCAAAGATTTAATAAGTATTCAAGTCCTGCTTTTTTCTAGTCATTTAAAAATAATTTGATTAAAGATATTTAACTCAAATCCATCTAAAATCAGTTTGGTTCACAGTAAAGGCAATAACTAATGTTCTACAGGAACAGCAGAGAAAAAACATCATGATAACTTCAGTTAAGGGTTTTTTCATGGGGCAAGTATCATTTGAATTTAGCTAGATGGTTCGAACAAAAGTTAAATGTGGGGTGATATATGCTGAGAAAAAAAAAGAATGTGACAGGTACAGGAAAACATTATGTTCAGGTTTCTTCTCCTTAACTTACTTCTGCATCTAAAATGCAAAATGGAGAAGACTGTCACCAAGTAACTCAGAATCTAGGAAGGGACACACGCATGTGAACAAGTAATTATGAAGGAGTGTGGTAAGCACAGTTATAGAAATTGTTATGGAAATAGTAATTGTTAGCTTGTTACTCTTTTGTGTTGCTCTTTTGACTTCCCTTAGTACTTTTCCCTTTTTCCTTGAGGGCAGGGACTATATCACCCATGATAACTAAAATGTCTATGGTTATTTATAACCAGCATTACATCTATATGTTCTCCTTTCATATTCACAATATTCTGTGAGTCAGGTACCACTAAGCCCATTTTTCAGATGAAAATGCTGAGGCTTAGGAAGGTAAAGGATTGCTACAAAACCACACTCTTGAAAGTAGCCCGAGTAGGACATCATCACAGTCTTTTGTTGACAAATGAAACACTATGTATGCAACAAACATGTGATATTTATTTAAATATTCTACAATACTGTGTACATAGTTCCAGACCAAGAAATTTTTGAAAATTATTTGAAAAAAGTTTTGTTTATCATTTGAACATGAAAATCAATAGAAGTGGATGAAAAGCAGAGAGCATAACATGAGGTAAGTAAAGTACATAAAGATTTATTTTTAACATCTTTATTGGAGTATAATTGCTTTACAATGGTGCGTTAGTTTCTGCTTTATAACAAAGTGAAACAGCTATACATACACATATATCCCCATATCTCCTCCCTCTTGCATCTCCTTACCAACTTCTATATCCCACCCCTGTAGGTGGTCACAAGCACCAAGCTGATCTCCCTGTGCTATGCAGCTGCTTCCCACTAGCTATTTATTTTACACTTAGTAGTGTATATAAGTCCATACCAATCTCTCACTTCGTACCAGCTTACCCTTCCCCCTCCCCGTGTCCCCAAGTCCATTCTTTAGGTCTCCATCTTTATTCCTATCCTGGCCCTAGGTTCTTCAGAACCTTTTTTTTTTTTTTTAGATTCCATATATATGTGTTAGCATATGGTATTTGTTTTTCTTTTTCTGACTTACTTCACTCTGTATGACAGTCTCTAGGTCCATCCATCTCACTTCAGATAACTCAATTTCGTTTCTTTTTATGGCTGAGTAATATTCCATTGTATATATGGGCCACATCTTCTTTATCCATTCATCTGTTGATGGATACTTAGGTTGTTTCCATGTCCTGGCTATTGTAAATACAGCTGGAATGAACACTGTGGGACATGACTCTTTTTGAATTATGGTTTTCCCAGGGTATATGCCCAGTAGTTTGCTGCGTCATATGGTAGTTCTATTTTTAGTTTTTTAAGACACCTCCATGGTATTCTCCATAGTGGCTGTATCAATTTACATTCCCACCAACAGTGCAAGAGAGTTCCCTTTTCTCCACACCCTCTCCAGCATTTACTGTTTGTAGATTTTTTGATGATGGCCATTCTGAATGGTGTGTGGTGATACCTCATTGTAGCTTTGATTTGCATTTCTCTAATGATTAGTGATGTTGAGCATACTTTCATGTGTTTGTTGGAAATCTGTATAACTTCTTTGGAGAAATGTCTATTTAAGTCATCTGCCCAATTTTGGATTGGGTTGTCTGATATTGAGCTGCATGAGCTGCTTGTAAATTAATCCTTTGCCAGTTGCTTCATATGCAAATATTTTCATATGCAAATTTGCTTCATATGCAAATATTTTCTCCCCTTCTAAGGGTTTTCTTTTCATCTGGTTTCTGGTTTCCTTTGCTATGCAAAAGTTTTAAGTTTCAATAGGTCTCATTTGTTTATTTTTGTTTTTATTTCCATTACTCTAGGAGGTGGGTCAAAAAGGATCTTGCTGTGATTTATGCCATGGAGTGTTCTGCCTATGTTTTCCTCTAAGAGTTTTATAGTGTCTGGCCTTACATTTAGGTCTTTAATCCATTTTGAGTTTATTTTTGTGTATGGTGTTAGGGAGTGTTCTCATTTCATTCTTTTACATGTAACTGTCCAGTTTTCCCAGCACCACGTATTGAAGAGGCTGTCTTTTCTCCATTTTATATTATTGCCTCCTTTATCAAAGATAAGGTGACCATATGTGCGTGGGTTTATCTCTGGGCATTCTATCTTGTTCCATTGATCTATATTTCAGTTTTTGTGCCAGTACCGTACTGTCTTGATTATTGTAGCTTTGTAGTATAGTCTGAAGTCCAGGAGCCTGATTCCTCCAGCTCCAGTTTTCTTTCTCAAGATTGCTTAGGCTATCTAATTGCTTAAGATTGTCTGATGTTTTGCTCATGATTAGACTGGGCTTGTGAATTTTGGGGAGGAAGGCCACAGAAGTAAAATGTCATTTTAATTATATCATGTTAAATATATCTACTATCAACTTATGTTTACATAAGATACATTTGCAATAAAGTTAGATTTTCAGGTTACAATCTTCACTCCTTGGGATCCTCAATCTTCTAAATTATCTTTTTAGTTGTATACATTAAAGTTCATTTGCTGTAAAGCTCAATACAACTTGACAACTGCATAATGTCACTTATTGACCACTATGGTATCACACAGAATAGTTTCATTACCCTAAAACTCTCCTGTGCTTCACCCATTCAACCCTACCCCCTACCTCTGAACCCCTGGTTACCACTGATATTTTTTACTGTATCTGCAGTTTTACCTTTTCCAGAATGGCATATAATTGGAATCATACAGTATGTAGCCTTTTTAGACTGGTTACTTTCACTTAGCAATATGCATTTAAGGTTTCTCCACATCTTTTTGTGACCTGGTAGCTCATTTCTTTTTATGACTGTAAAACATTTTGTTGTATAAATGTCATTTGTGTACTCATTTACCTATTGAAGTCATCTTTGTTGTTTTCAGTTTTTTGTGATTATGGATAAGGAGGCTATAAACATTTTCATGCAGATTTTTGTGTGGATGTAAGTTTTATAGTAAGTTGGGTAAATACCTAGGAACACAGTTGCTTGATCATATGGTAAGCATATGTTTAGTTTTGTAAGAAACTGTCAAAATGTCATGCAAAGAAGCTATACCATTTTGCATTCCCATCAGCAGTGAATGAGAGTTCCTGTTTTTGGTCACATTCTCACCAGCACTTAGTATTGTAATTTTTTTTAACCACTCCAATAAGTCTGTAGTAGAATCTCATTATTGTTTTAATTTTCAATTTCCGTATTACAAGAGATTTTGTGCGTTTTTTCATGTACTTATTTGCCACTTATATATCTTCTTTCATGAGGTTCCTGTTCAGACTTTTGCCTAATTTTTAATTAAGTTGTTTGTTTTCTTATTGTTTTTTGTATATTTTGGATACAAATCTGCTATAGTCTAAATATTCATGTTTCCCTCTGCAAATTCATATATTGAAATCCTAATCCCCAAAGATTATCGTATTTGTAGGTGGGGACTTTGGGAGGTGTTTATGTCATGAGGGTAGAGCCCTGATGAATGTGATTAGTGCTCTCATGAAAGATCCACAGAGAATTTAGTCCCTGTCACCATGTGAGGATACAATGAGAACTCAACAAACCATAAGAGGGCTCTCACCCAATCATGCTGGCACCCTAATCTTGGACTTCCAACCTCCAGAACTGTGAGAAATAAATTTCTGTTGTTTATAAACCACTCAGTCTGTGATATTTTGTTATAGCAGCCTGAAAGGACTAAGAAAAAGTCCTATATGATGTACATATTTTACAAATACTTTCTTCCAATCTGTGTTTTATCTTTATATTCCCTTAACATTGTCTTTCATAGAACAAAAGTTCTTAATTTTAATGAAGTCCAACTCATCAAAATTTTTTTTACATTCACGGATCATACTTTTGGTATTGTATCTAATAACTCATCACCACTCCCAAGGTTACCTAGATTTCCTCCTATGCTTCTTTCTAGAAGTTTTATAGTTTTCCATGTTTTAATTGATCTATAAATCCATTTTGAGTTAATTTTTGTGAAAGTTAGATGCATATATTAATTTTTTTTAGCATATGGATGTTGTGAAAGGTTGAATAACGTCCCCCTTGCTCCCAAATTTATGTCTACCTGGAACCTCAGAATGTGATCTTATTTAGAAATAGGATCTTTGCAGATGAAATTAAGGTAAGGATCTCAGGATGAAATCATCCTGGGTTAGGGTGGGCCCTAAATCCAATGACTCGTGTCCTTATAAGAAGTGGATAGGACACACAGAGACAGAGTAGAATAGCATATGAAGATAGAGGAACATAGTACAGTGAAGCATCTATAAATCAAGGAATGCCAAGGTTTGTTGGAAACCACTAGAAGCTTGGAGAGCAGCAACCAACACTACTGACACCTTGATTTAGGACTTCTAACTTCTAGATCTGTGAAAAAATAAATTTCTATTGGTTTAAGTCACCAAGTGTGTAATAGTTTATTATGGCATCCCTAGGAAAGTAATCAGACATCCAATTGTCCCAGCAACATCATTTGTTTAAAAGACTGTTCTTTCTCCATTGAATTGCCTTTGCGACTTGGTCAAAAATCAGCTGACTATATTTGTGTGGGTCCATATCTGGACTTTCTATTCTGTTCCATTGATCTATTTTCTATTCTTTGGCCAATACCACACTGTAATGATTACTTCAAGTAAGTCTTGAAGTCGGGTAGTGTCACTTCCCCAACTTTTTTCTTCTCTTTCAGTAGTGCGTTATTCTGGGTCTTTTACCTCTCCATATAAACTTTAGAATCAATTTGTCAATATCCATAAAATAACTTGCTGGAATTTTGATTGGAATTGCATTTAATTGACAGATCAAGTTGGGAAGAACTGATATCTTAACAATACTGTGTGTTCCTGTCCATGAATATGGAATATCTCTCATTTATTTTGTTCTTTGATTTCATTCATCAAAGTTTTGTAGTTTCCCTCATAGAGATCTTGTACATATTTTGTTAGATTTATATCTCAGTATTTCATTCTGGGGCTGCTAATGTAAATGGTATTGTGTTTTTAATTTCAAATTCCACTTGTTCTTTGCTGATATACAGGAAAGTGATTGACTTTTGTATATTAACCTTGCAATTCTACAACCTTCTTATAATCTCTTATTAGTTCCAAGAGTTTCTTTAGTTGTTTCTTTCTAATTTTCTACATACACAATCATACCACCTGAGAAAAAAGATAGCTTTATATCTTTCTTTCAAATCCATATATCTTTTATTTCTTTTTCTTGCTTTATTGCAATAGGAAGAATTTTCAATATGATGTTGAAAAAGAGTGGCAAGAGGGGCATCTTTGTATTGTACCTGATCTTAGGGAGAAAGCTTCATGTTTCTCACTATTAAAATATGATACTAGCTGTAAGTTTTTTGTAGATATTTTTTATCAGGTGGAGAAAGTTTCCTTCTATTCCTAGTTTACTGAGAGTTTTTATCGTGAATTGGTGTTGGATTTTATTAAATGTCTTTTCTGTATCTATTGATATGATTCCATGTGACTTTTCTTTTATAGGCTGTTGATGTGATGGATTACATTAATTGACTTTCAAATGTTGAACCAGCTTTGCATACCTGGGATAATTCCCACTTGGTTGTGGGGCATAATTCCTTTCACATACTTTTGGATTCAATTTGCTATTTTCTTTAGGATTTTTCCATCTATGTTCATAAGAGATAGTGGTCTATAGTTTTCTGTTCTTGTAGTGTCTTTAGCATTTTCTTTTTATTCTTTTTAGAGTTTCCATATCTCTGCTTACATTATCCACATGTTCTTGCATGTTTCAACTTTTCCACCAGAGTTCTTAATATATTAATCATAGTTGTTTTCAACTTCATGTCTGGTAATTTCAAATTCTAAACTGTCAACTGAAAGAGAAACACACAACATAAAAGCTGTGAGTTAAATTTTCTTCAAAGACATTATTGAGGGACTATAGCCCAGGAGACAGCCTCTCAGATAGCTCTGAGAAACTGCTCTAAAGAGGTAAGGGAGGAGAGTTTTTTGCTTTTTTGCTGGGAAAAATATGCAGTCAGGCATAAAAATATCACTGCTAATCACAAGAACAGATATCTCAAGTTAATGATTTTAGTGCTTTTCTATGAATGAGAAGATGCAAGAATCTGGGGTCATTGAAAATTTTCCTTAGATATTTATCTTAACTATCTAGGGACTGATATATCCAAAGCAAAGAATGCTTCCTGTTTTCTCCATCCTGAATTCCCCTCAAATTCACTGTCAGTGGGTGACTGCAGTGGCTAATGGCTTGATCCTTGTAGAACTGGGATGGCAGGCAACAATTTTTACTTTATAGTCCTATGTTTGAATCTTGTTTAGATGCTTGCTTTGTCTCTTCAGACTGCTTTTTTCTTTAGTATGCCTTGTAATTTTTTGTTAAAATTCAGATGTGATTTTAGTTCCTATCAAATAATAGGAACTAAGGTAAATGGAGATTTAGTGTGGGTTTTATGGTAATCTGGCCAGAAGTTGGATTGTGTTTACCGTTTACTGTAGGTCTAGGTTTCAAGGGCTTTAAAGTCTTGTAGTTTCCTCATTTTTTTTCCCCTGTTGTTTTTTAATTTCCCTAAGAACTCCTTATTTATTGAAGTCTGAGCCTTGTAACCATCTCAGCTGTAATCCACTCTCATATTTTAGCCTTGTTGATGTGGAGGTAAAGAGAGAGGGAGGGGAAGTTTTAAAAAATCTTATGGCTAAACCTCACTCTTTTAGTAGGCCTGTGTCCCTTGGCTGTGACCTTCACAAGTTTTTTTTACCTATTTTTCTCCTCCTTCCTCCCACTTAGATCAGTCAGGAAAACTAAAGGAAACTGAAATTAGGTCACTGTCCTTCCACCCACGTGAGCTAAGGCCGTGGTAAGGTCTTTTACCCTGGACAGTAGGTCTTTTTATGGAAAATGCACTGGGCTTATTTCAAAATGGCAACTTTCCCCTCCCCTTGCCAAAGATATGAGGTGATTTTTTTGGCTCTTCATCATGAGAACCTGGTGGAGTTCCTGCTGGTGAAACCTATGGAATGTGGGGTCCTCCCTAAGCCTGGGGCCCTGAGGAGTTTATCACCCTCGATTTAGGTCACACTCAGCCTCCAGAAAGTCATCAAAATTATGATTACTCATTTTATGTTGGTTAATTTATGTTGCAACTTTTGGACTTGATAAATATTTATTAATTAGGTATTATATAACAAAAACATTTCTAGAAACTATCAGTGGTGAAGAAGATAGGAGAGTTCATTTTCTAATGGGGGAAGAGAGAGAAATAAAAAGATAATTATAAAACAGAGAGATAAGTGCTATGATAGGGGTAAGTCTAGGGTAGTATGAAGTACATTTCTCTTAATTCATACTGGGTTTTATTTTCAGATAATCGACATAGGATAAAGCACAAAAATAATGAGACAGCTATATTGGGAGAAAACATGATGATTTTCTGCAATTTAACAACTCCAGCAGACGTTGTTCAAATTACCTGGCAGAAGATCCAAGATTCTTCACCACAAAATATTGGCACGTACAGCAGTAAATATGGAGAAAAGATTTTTCCCACCATACATAGATAGGCTACACTGTGAGGCCATCGAACCCAATTCCTCATTCATAACTATCCGAGAGGTGACATTTGAAATCGAAGCCTGCTACAAATGTTTATTTAATGTGTTCCCACATGGAAGCCACGGAGGACAAATCTGCCTTAACATTATAAGTATATAAATTTTTATGTGGAGTCAAAATCATGGGGATGTGGTCTTTGAAGGTTAAGATCCAGAGAAAGAATTTTAGAGAAGGAAAGACTATAATAGAGGTCATTCAGCCGAAGTCTTTTATTATATAGAAGAAAAAAACCCAGAAGTCAATGATGGTCACATAATTTCCCTTTTTTTACACAGTGCAAGACCAGGCATAGCATTAAGGTCTTCTGCCCTCCCATCTAACTTTTTTATACTACACTGCACTGGCTTCAATCCATTGGATAAATCTCATGAGTGGCATCAGTGTTTTCACTGGGAAAAGAGAGGAAAAGAAAAAGAGACAGTAGAGAAGAAGAAAGAAGAAAGACGATGCTAAGAGAATAAGAATTTTCCAGTCTTCAAATTAACAAAACGTTGAAGGGGTAGTGATAGTGTCATAGAGTTCCCTCACTATGTTTCTATAAATTTAAAGTATTATGAGTTTATTTAATGTAATTTTAAGTTTGAATGGAAGTGGAGATACAAATTGTTCCTCTCAAATTGGAGGATAGTGAGTATAGGAGATGGAATTAGAAGGTTTTGTAATATGTGAGGAGAGGTGTTTGAGATGGACATGTTTTCAACATTTTGGTTTCATATAAAAGTTTTGGAAAGTCCATCTTTAACACCATAGAAATCTAGGGTGACATACTTTTAAACTTAATTTTGTTTCTCTCTTTTTTTTTTAAATTTATTTTTGCCTCAGCTGTATCTGAATTAAGACCTGAACTCCAGTCCAATCTTGACTCTGAAGATTTTCTTAGATTTACTTACTTGGCTGTGGGGAAACTGCTCCTCAAATATCTCTTTTCCCATTACAAGTCTTAATTAATCCACCAGAGGTATCCCTTGCTCTGAATCCCAATGGCACAGTTACTATCACTGAAATGTTTAACGTCTCCTTGGAGACTGTGAGGTCCCTAAGATTCCAACACCTGATTGTGCACATGGGTCATCCTCTAAGGAATGAAGAGAAGATCATTCCTCTGTCAGTCAAACAAGAATGTAAGTAAAAGTAATAATCAAAACAAGGGGGACAATTTATCTTTAAAATTCACTACCAGAAGTGCTTGCATAGTCATGAATTTTTAAAAATCTAAAATCAGGGTCATACACACACATGGCTAAAAGAATCAAATAATGAAGCTATGATCTACTCCAGCCCTGCTTCCAAGGGTAACTGTTCTTACATGGCAAATTTTTAATTGATCTCCCTTACATGTTTTCCACTGAATTTCTGCCACAGTCTATGAAGATTAGGCTCCTTCAACTTTTGTTCCTCCTATAGTCTCTTTCCTCACAGTACAGTTCTTTTACTACTTAACTCTGCAACCTTCAACAGGATGATTAAACCTGTGTTTTGTTTCATTTACCATAGAAAGTCTTTCTTAGCTACCCACTTCTCTTTGCCCACCTTCCTTTCAAGCTTTGTCAACTGTGTCTTCTGTTTCAGAACCATAATTAAGCAGTCTAATTTTCCTAAAGAATGTAAATAATAATTTAAATATATTTGTATATTTAAATAATATAATTTTCTATATAATTTAAATAATTGTTTTCATATTCCACATGATAATCTTTTAAAACTAGAACTTTTAATCTCTATATATTCAGTGTATATACTGAGGTATTTGGGTTTTAACTACCACTTTATTATTTGTTTATTATCTGACCAGTTTTATGTCTCTTTCTCTCTCTTCCTGAATTCTTTTAGATTATTTGTTTTTATTTCATTTCTCTCCTCTATAGTTTGTTAATTATACATTCCTATACCCTCTTTAAGAGGTTGACTTGGAGATTATAACACATATCCTTGAAACCTTCTCTTAATATCCAATTTTATACTGGCTATTATCTTTTAATCTTATTTATTTATTTATTTATTTATTGGCTGTGTTGGGTCTTTGTCTCTGCGCATGGGCTTTCTCTAGTTGCAGCAAGCGGTGGCTACTCTGTTGCGGTGCCCAGGCTTCTCATTGCAGTGGCTTCTCTTGTTGCAGAGCACGGGCTCTAGGCATGCGGACTTCAGTGCTTGCAGCACACGGGCTCAGTAGTTGTGGCTTGCAGACTTTAAAGTGCAGGCTCAGTAGTTGTGGTGCATGGGCTTAGTTGTTCCACGGCATGTGGGGTCTTCTGGACCAGGGCTTGAACCCGTGTCCCCTGCATTGGCAGGCAGATTCTTAACCACTGCACCACCAGGGAAATCCCATCTTTTCATCTTTTGTAATGCATTTCCATAGCTTCCTTGTCAACAGGGCCCTTCTCACCATGTTCAGTAATTAATGTGCTTTGACCCAGTTTTCAGAAATTCAAGAAAGCACAGTTTCTTGCCCTCATTGCATAGCCTTAAATATTTTTTATAGTAATAGAGAAGAGTTCTTGGCTTATCTGCCAACTGGAGTTTCCATCTCTTCCTGCAGAAGATATCTACTGTAGGTGCTTAGTATTCAGATAGTAATGCTTCAAATCCTAGACTTTATAATGAGAGTGAAATATTTTCTTTCTCCAAAATACACATTGAGAAGGCAAATCATTAGTTACAGATCATTTTAGAAATAAGACTAGAGTACCTCTGCATATCTTTTGCAGAAAGCACAACCTAATGACTTTTCCAGAATCTTATTTGATGGGACAGCTTGCAGTAGAACTTAGGGTATCTTAATTCCCAGTTTTATATTTTGACAGTTTTCATAAAATTGCTATGTTCAGAGTTGGTGAGAACATTAAGTAAGTCATGTTAATCAGCCAGCTTATCCTATTTTATTAAGATATCTTTAACTTATCCTATTTTATTAAGATACCTTTAAAGATATCTTTAAGATATCTTTATAATCTGTACTTTTGGTTTTTATAAACTCAGGAAAACGATGAGAAGATTAAAGTATCTCCATAAGTTGTCACATTCATCCAAGAAACAAAAAGCATCACTAGCCTTCAGTGATGTTGAATCATAAATTTTGAATGAGTGAAGGAGACATCACATCTTTTGGAAATATAACAGTTTTTGTACATAGCCAACTACAGGAGTATTGGAATGAGTAGTCTAGTAAGCAGTCCAGATGGGCTAAACATAACCTCATTTAGAAAATCTCATCAATCTCTGAATTAACCTCTGAGCTAATCTAAATAAAGCACAAAATGAAGGCTAGTACCAAATGAGATGGTTGTAAAACATAATACACTCAGACCACCAAAAACTACCCTCTTCTGTCATTTTCAGCCTCTCCAGGCTACACAACCTGGTTCAAGTAGAGTTCAAAACTCAGTGCTGTAGGGAAACTAGCAATTTCTCTGGTGACTCTGGTGGTCATGCTACCAGGCCACAGGATCTATCCTATGGTCTTAGAATGCTTTCACATGTGATTGATAGCTTGCTTGTTATACAACTTTAGTTTAATCATCCTTCTGCCCTCAGAACTTCTAGAGTATTTCTCCCTTACCCTGACTATCTATTATTATTAATAAGAAGCCACATGTCAATCTGATAATTGTAATAGTAAATATTACTTCTCATTGGTAACATAGTATCTTCTCTTTATTATTAGAATTTTGAAACTTCCTGATGCTATTTTTAGTTGTCTTGTTTTTAATCCTTTAATGTGATGGGCATTGGGTGAGTTCATTCAATCTAGAGACTCAAATCCTTCAACTCTGACTATCTTTTCATTTCTTTGAGACTTTTCCCTTTGTTCATCTAGCATTCTCTTTTGATAAACTTTGATTAAGTGGTCACTAAAGTGGATTTTATTTTATTTTTTCTTTAATATTCACATTTCTTTTTCTTTTTTTCAGACTATCTGAGTTTCTAAAATTTGTCTTAAACTCTTTCATTAAATGTTTCCTTCTTTTGATAATCAGGTTTATAATTTTGAATTGCTTTTACAATTTAAAATTAATTTTACAATTTAAAATTGCTTTAATTCATACCCTTATCTTCTTATTTTAAGGAAAAAATAGCTTCTCAAATCTATCTAGGAATAATAATTTAGAGGTACTATAATTATCTTTAATTATCTTCACCAGTCCCTGCCTCACCTCCACTACCATCACTTTAATTTTATATTTCTTTTACTCAGTATTTTTCACTCTGATTACAGGCTTTCTTCAAAGTCTAGTGAGCCTTCACCGGGAGTTTAAAGAATTTTGTTTAAATTATTTGTTTTATTGCATCTTGTGAAGAGACAAACTTTTTTTTGTAGAGAGTAAGTAACAATTAGCCAGGAAAGTCTAAAAGCTGGAATGCAGAGGCCTTTGCTCTGGTGCTCTGACCCCCTCTACCCTGGTTATTTTGTATGTTTAATAAATTACTTGAACTACCACCTCATGTTTTTTGCCTGAGTGGTTGGCAAAAGCACTTGGCTGTCCAAAGTTGTGCTTTGGGTTATGGAAGTGGATGCTTATTTATTTATTTATTGAATTTTATTTTATTTATTCATTTTTTTAATACAGCAGGTTCTTATTAGTTACCTATTTTATATGTATTAATGTATACATGTCAATCCCATTCTTCTAATTCATCCCACCACCACTACCTGCTCCCCTCCCTGCTCCCCCCCAGTGGTGTCCATATGTTTGTTCCCTACAACTGTGTCTCTATTTCTGCCTTGCAAACCGGTTCATCTGTACCATTTTTCTAGATTCTACATATATATGTTAATGTAAGATATTTGTTTTTCTCTTTCTGACCTACTTCACTCTGTATGACAGTTTCTATGTCCATGGAAGTGGATGCTTTCGACTCTTTTATTCTGTGATTCAGAATATTCCTTCCTTTGTTGTCTGAATCCTGAGCCTCTCCAGGTACTGCAGGGCTCTCTCTGCAGAAATAGTCTGCTTTGTACATAAATGAACCTGCAGCTTCTTTCATCCTGCACCTTCATAGGTCATTCTTCTAACCTTTTTACACCTTTCATAAATTTGTTTAAACTTCTTGCTAATGAAGGTCTCTCTTCTGTCTACTTGTTATTTTTCATTTAATCATTTTATTTTTGTTACTGTTACTTTAATGGAGTTTCAGGAAAGAATAGAGGTAAGTATTTCTGTTACATGTATCTCTTTTTATTTTTTATTTTTTTTTGCTGTACGCGGGCCTCTCACTGTTGTGGCCTCTCCCGTTGCGGAGCACAGGCTCCAGACGTGCAGGCTCAGTGGCCATGGCTCACGGGCCCAGCCGTTCCGCGGCATGTGGGATCTTCCCGGACCGGGGCACGAACCCGTGTCCCCTGCATCGGCAGGCGGAATCTCAACCACTGCGCCACCAGGGAAGCCCACATGTATCTCTTAAAACGAAAGTTACTCAACTTTTTTCCCCTGGTAAGTTTCCCCAAATCATGAGATTGAATTATGGTAATTGAATAGTATATGTGTGTCTTCTCAATCTATTGGGTAGATTATTATGGTTAATTTCACTTATCACTGAGATACAAATGTCTGTAAAGAAGTAACATCAATTCAAAAGAGGATTCTTCCTTGCTTAGTTTCATAACAAGTATTTGGGATATAAATCCCTGATTTTGTTGAAATCTTATATAGAGCTCCCTCCCTCTTCCCTTTTTTTGTTGCCATTGACTTCACGGCTGTGTTCACATTTTTGTGCCACATTCTTCCCATTCAACTTCCTCCACACATTTTGAATGAGCTATGTAATATCTCATTGAAAAAGAACATAGTTAAAAGTAGAAACTGAGGCAAAGTGATACCTGAACAGTCAAAAATAAACGGCACAAATTTTCTCAATTAAGTATGGACTTTCTAATAGTATCTCAGGGAAGAAGTGATTGCTAACAAGAATTTATCTTTTTCTTCAATGATAATGGAAAATTAAAGCAGCAAATTAAAAAGGAAAAAGAGGTTACAGTGAACAGAGAAATGACATCGATCTGACAATCAGAAAGAGGACAAAAACAACCATTCATGAGAAGACCTAAGAATGCAAAATGCACAGTAGTTCATGCCACTTAATATAAGTGCAAATTTCCTTAAGGTCCATCCCCGAGGTATAGGTTCACTTTTATGTTACACCTAAGAACTATCATTGATAATCATAATGATGGCCATTTTTTGAATTGAAGTTGCAATGTAAAATATAAATTTTATTCAGAAGACTATGTAGAAAGAAGTGACATTTATAGTACAATTTAAGTACACTGTGGTCAAAATACCTGCTGTAAAAAGTGTTAATATTAAAACAAATTTTTTGAATTTTATGTTATTTATTTTTTTCTACAGAAGGTTCTTATTAGTCATCCATTTTATACACATCAGTGTACACATGTCAATCCCAATCTCCAAATTCATCACACCCCCACCCCCACCCCCAGCTGCTTTCCCCCCTTGGTGTCTGTATGTTTCTTCTCTACATCTGTGTTTCCATTTCTGACCTGCAAGCCGGTTCATCTGTACCATTTTTCTAGGTTCCACATATGTGCGTTAATATAAGATATTTGTTTTTCTCTTCCTGACTTATTCACTCTATATGACAGTCTCTAGATTCACCCACATCTCTACAAATGACCCAATTTCGTTCCTTTTATGGCTGAGTAATATCCCATTGTATATATGTACCACTTCTTTATCTATTCATCTGTCGATGGGCATTTAGGTTGCTTCCATGGCCTGGCTATTGTAAATAGTGCAGCAATGAACATTGGGGTGCATGTGTCTTTTTGAATTGTGGTTTTCTCTGGGTATATGCCCAGTAGTGGGATTGCTGGGTCATATGGTAATCCTATTTTTAGGTTTTCAAGGAAACTCCATACTGTTCTCCATAGCGGCTCTACCAATTTACATTCCCACCAACAGTGCAAGAGGGTTCCCTTTTCTCCACACCCTCTCCAGCCTTTGTTGTTTGTAGATTTTCTGATGATGCCCATTTTAACTGGTGTGAGGTGATACCTCATTGTAGTTTTGATTTACATTTCTCTAATAATTGGTGATGTTGAGCATACTTTCGTGTTTGTTGGAAATCTGTATATCTTCTTTGGAGAAATGTCTATTTAGGTCTTCTGCCCATTTTTTGATTGGGTTGCTTGTTTTTATAATATTGAGATGGATGAGCTGTCTATATATTTTGAACATTAATCCTTTATCTGTTGATTCATTGGCAAATATTTTCTCCCATTCTGAGGGTTGTCTTTTCGTCTAGTTTGTAGTTTCCTTTGTTTTGTTCTCATTTCATTCTTTTACATGTAGCTGTCAAGTTTTCCCAGGAACACTTATTGAAGAGACTGTCTTTTCTCCACCGATATCCTTGCCTCCTTTTTCATAGATTAGCTGTCTATAGGTACGTGGGTTTACCTCTGGGCTTTCTATCCTGTTCCATTGATCTATATTTCTGTTTTGTACCAGTACCATATTGTCTTGATTACTGTAGGTTTGTATTATAGTCTGAAGCCAGGGAGTCTGATTCCTCCAGCTCCATTTTTTTCCCTCAAGTCTGCTTTATTTATTTGGAGTCTTTTGTGTCTCCATACAAATTTTAAGATTTTTTGTTCTACTTCTGTATTAAATGTTGTTGGTAATTTGATAGGGATTGCATTGAATCTGTAGATGGCTTTGGGTAGTATAGTCATTTTCACAATACTGATTCTTCCAATCCAAGAACATGGTATATCTCTTCATCTGTTGGTATCATCTTTCATTTTTTTCATCAGTATCTTATAGTTTTCTGCATACAGGTCTTTTGTCTTCCTAGGTAGGTTTATTCCTAGGTATTTTATTCTTTTTGTTGCATTGGTAAATGGGAGTGTTTCCTTAATTTCTCTTTCAGATTTTTCATCATTAGTGTATGGGAATGCAAGAGATATCTGTGCATTAATTTTGTATCCTGAAACTTTACCAAATTCATTGATTAGCCCTAGATATTTTCTAGTGCCATCTTTAGGATTCTCTGTGTATAGTATCATGTCATCTGCAAACAGTGACAGTTTTCCTTCTTCTTTTCCAATTTGTATTCCTTTTATTTCTTTTTCTTCTCTGATTGCTGTGGCTAGGACTTCCAAAACTATGTTGAATAACAGTGGCAGGAGTGGACATCCTTGTCTTCTTCCTGATCTTACTGGAAATGGTTTCAGTTTTGCACCTTTGAGAATGTTGTTTGCTGTGGGTTTTTCATATATGGCCTTTTTTATGTTGAGGTAGGTTCCCTCTATGCCCACTTTCTGGAGAGTTTTTATCATAAATGTTCATATTTTCTATTTCTTCCTGGTTCAGTCTTGGAAGGCTATACCTTTCTAAGAATTTGTCCCTTTATTCCAGGTTGTCCATTTTATTGGCATAGAGGTGCTTATAGTAGCTTCGTAGGATGCTTTGTATTTCTGTGGTGTCTGTTGTAACTTCTCCTTCTTCATTTCTAATTTTATTCATTTCAGTCCTCACCCTCTTTTTCTTGATGAGTCTGTCTAATGGTTTATCAATTTTGTTTATCTGCTCAAAAAACAAGCTTTTAGTTTTATTGATCTTTGCTATTGATTTCTTTGTTTCTATTTCATTTATTGCTACTCTGATCTTTATGATTTCTTTCTTTCTGCAAACTTTGGGGTTTGTTTGTTCTTCTTTCTCTAGTTCCTGTAGGTGTAGGGTTAGATTGTTTATTTGAGATTTTTCCTGTTTCTTGAGGTAGGCTTGTATAGCTATAAACTTCCTTCTTAGAACTGCCTTTGCTGCATCCCATAAGTTTTGGATTGTCGTGTTTTCATTGTCATTTGTCTCTAGATATTTTTTTATTTCTTCAGTGATCTCTTGGTTATTTAGTAACGTATAGTTTAGCCTCCATGTGTTTTTTTTTTTTTTTATGTTTTTTTCCCTGTAATTCATTTCTAACCTCATAGTGTTGTCGTCAGAAAAGATGCTTGATATGATTTCAATTTTCTTAAATTTACTGAGGTTTGATTTGTTACCCTAGATGTGATCTATCCTGGAGAATATTCCATGTGCACTTGAGAAGAAAGTGTAATCTTCTGTTTTTGGATGGAATGTCCTATAAATATCAACTAAATCTCTCTGGTCTATTGTGTCATTTAAAGCTTGTGTTTCCTGTTTGGTTGATCTGTCCACTGGTTTAAGTGAGGTGTTAAGGTCTCCCACTATTACTGTGTTACTGTCGATTTCCTCTTTTATAGCTGTTAGCAGTTGCCTTATGGATGGAGGTGCTCCTATTTGGAGTGCATATATATTTATAATTGTTATATCTTCTTCTTGGATTGATCCCTTGATCATTATGTATTGTCCTTCCTTGTATCTTGTAATATTCTTTATTTTAAAGTCTATTTTATCTGATATGAGTATTGCTACTCCAGCTTTCTTTTGATTTTCATTTGCATGGAATATCTTTTTCCATTCCCTCACTTTCAGTCTGAATGTGTCCCTAGGTCTGAAGTGGGTCTCTTGTAGACAGCATATAGATGGGTCTTGTTTTTGTATCCATTCAGTCAGTCTGTGTCGTTTGGTTGGAGCATTCAATCCCTTCACATTTAAGGTAATTATTGATATGCATGTTCCTATGACCATTTTCTTAATTGTTTTCAGTTTGTTTTTTAGGTCATTTTCTTCTCTTGTGTTTCCCACTTAGAGAAGTTTCTTTAACATTTGCTATAGAGCTGGTTTGGTAGTACTGAATTCTCTTAGCTTTTGCTTGTCTGTAATGCTTTTGATTTCTCCATAGAATCTGAATGAGATCCTTGCCGGGTAGAATAATCTCAGTTGTAGGTTCTTTCTTTTCATCACTTTAAGTATATTATGCCACTCCCTTATGGCTTGTAGAGTTTCTGCTGAGAAATCAGCTGGTAACCTTATGGGAGTTCCCTTGTATATTATTTGTCATTTTCCCCTTGCTGCTTTCAATAATTTTTCTTTGTCTTTAATTTTTGCCAATTTCATTGCTATGTGTCTCGGCATGTTTCTCCTTGGGTTTATCCTGTATGGGACTCTCTGCACTTCTTTGACTTGGGTGGCTATTTCCTTTCTCATGTTAGGGAAGTTTTCAACTATAATCTCTTCAAATATTTTCTTGGGTCCTTTCTCTCTCTCTTCTCCTTCTGGGACCCCTATAATGTGAATGTTGTTGCATTTAATGTTGTCCCAGTGGTCTCTTAGGCTCTCTTCATTTCTTTTCATTCTTTTTTCTTTACTCTGTTCTGCAGCAGTGAATTCCATCATTCTGTCTTCCAGGTCACTTATCCGTTCTTCTCCCTAATTATTCTGCTATTTATTCCTTCTCGTGTATTTTTCATTTCAGTTATTGTGTTGTTCGTGTCTTTTTGTTTGTTCTGTAATTCTTCTAGATCTTTGTTAAATATTTCTTGCATCTACTCGTTCTTTGCTTCCATTCTTTTTCCGAGGTCCTGGATCATCTTCACTATCATTATTCCAAATTCTTTTTGTGGTAGGTTGTCTATCTCCACTTCATTTAGTTGTTTTTCTGGGGTTTTATCTTGTTCCTTCCTCTTGTACATAGCCCTCTGCCTTTCATCTTGTCTTTCTGTGAATGTGGTTTTTGTTCCACAAGCTGCAGGATTGTACTTCTCCTTGCTTCTGCTGTCTGCTCTCTGTGTCTTCTCAGCATGCTACTATCCTGTTCTGATCCACTTCCACTTCTTGCCTGGATTATGCAGCAGGCTTCTCACTGACCTCCTGCCTCCAGCCTGGAGAACTGTTTTCCATCGTTATTAAATATTTTACCATTTGTGTTTTTCTTAAGAGTGCAGGCCCTGGATTCAGACAGAACTGCACTTGCTTCCAAGTTTTGCCACCAAAACACTGTGTAGTTTTGGGCAATTTTCTTACATCTCAGAGCCCCCGTTTTCCATTTTGTAACAAATAATTGTGCTCACCTAGTTGATGTAAATAATTATAGGGGTGGAAAATTTGTCCCTTCTTCCCTTTTAGGTTGTTTGGCTAGTCTAGTAATTAAAATGGTATGACAGGTTAACAGGAGGAAAACAAGCAAAAGTTTAATATATGTATACATGGGAGAGACCCACGAAAACTGAGTCTTTAAAAAGTTTGAAGCCATCACCTTAAGTACCATCTTCAGATTTTTAAAGAAAGGAGATGTTAGGGGTGGAGAGTCAGTTACGGGAAGTTACCAGAAAAAGCACAGTAAACAAGGGTAAGGCTGTTATGCAGATTTAAGTTGTTGATTTCTCAATTGATAAGAGTTTCTAGAGATTTAGAGTCATCCCCCTCTTCCTGGTACAAATGGAGATCTCTCTTATACATGAACATGGCTCTTACAAAAGGGTAACTTCCACTTGGTTTTCAATGTTTCTCCTGTGTTTGCAGCTTCTTAAAGAAATCAGCCTGAAATAATCCTTAGGTGAAAGAGACATATTTTGGGGTGGCAAATACTGCTCCCCTACATAAGCCTTATAAAAAGTTTATCACATTACTTAGAACATTAATCTTAAATACTAATTATTTTTGTTTTCTAAGGTTATTACAGACTCTTTGGAAATTCCATTTAGTAATTGGATAATATTTCATCAAGTGACTATATTATAGTTTGGTTAATCACTTTTAAGTGATTATATCTAAGTGGATATTTAGGTGGCTATACTTTTTTAAATTCCTGAGAGTAGCAGGATGAAAATAAATATTGTCTGTCTTCAATTGTAATATATATTAGTATATTATTTTACAAAATGAAACGTGACAAATAATCTTACAGTATCAATTTGCATGTCAACAAAGCAATGGTAAATCAAAAGAGCATTACAAACTAAAGGTACCAAAATGTCAGTACAGTGTACATAAAGAAGTATAGTCCCAAAGAACATGTTTCTGATTTTTAGGTACTGCTGGTTTTTCTTATAATTGGCTGTGTATAGTTGGTGCATTCATTACTGTTCCATGTATGTTATTTATCATCATCTGTATTGTTCAGAGAAAGAAAAAGTAAGTTGTATTACTACCTGTTTTGATAGAAAAGATGGATTAAACACATATAGTTTCAAATCTGAAAAAAAAAAAAAGAAAAATTCCAAGGGCTCTGGAAGAATTCATCATGGAAAGAATGATCATGGAAAACTCCTTTGTATATCCCTGGTAATTTTTGCAGTCAAGGGTTTATTCTTATTAAAATGATATGCTACTTGGGATTGTTATAGAGGTAGGCTATTAGTAATCATTAATGCTTATGACAAATTGAGTTTAAGATTCTTTCTTGAGGACAGATTTTGATAGGAGAGAGCATATGGACTTCAGACAACTGGTGGGAGGTTGACCTCTGAGTGGTAAGAAAGGTTGAGATTGGGGCTTCCCTGGTGGCGCAGTGGTTGAGAGTTCACCTGCCGATGCAGGGGACATGGGTTTGTGCCCCGGTCTGGGAAGATCCCACATGCCACGGAGCGGCTGGGCCCATGAACCATGGCCGCTGAGCCTGCACGTCTGGAGCCTGTGCTCCACAACGGGAGAGGCCACAACAGTGAGAGGCCCACATACCGCAAAAAAAAAAAAAAAAAAAGGTTAAGATTGGAAACTTGAGATAAATGTACCTGGCAAAGCCACAGTAAGATGACAGTGGTCTTACTTTACAAGACTAATATAATAAAATATTGATTCCGTTATTCAACAAATACTTCCTGAATGCCTATACATTGCTATGCATTGTTCTCAGTGTGGGAGACAGAGTCACAGCTAAAACCGACAAGTTCTTTGCCTTCAGAAGCTTATGTCCCAGTGGGGAGAGGCAATCAAAGAAAGATACAAGGAAATGAGAAAATACTGGGTAGTGATAAGTACTATTTGGAAAATAAAGTAGAATGATATAATTGAAAGAGACGATGGGGCCAATTTATGTTGAGTGGTCTCTTTGAGGAGGTGACTTTTAAAATGAGAAATGAGTAAACAAAAAGTTGTGGGTAAAGTTCTTGGCAAAGAGTATTCCAGACAAAAAGGAAGAGTTACTATTGGTCCCAAGGTGGGAATGAGCTTGGTGTGTCCAAAGAAAAATGAGAATGTCAGCATGAGTAGAACAATAATTTTGAGATTGCAGTGAGGGCCAGAACAGGTAAGGCCCATAAGCCTGGAAAGGCATTTGGGCTTTTAAGTGTCTGCAATATCAATCCATTGAAGTAATTAAAGCAAGAGAGTAGAAGGATCCAGATTTATGAATCTGTAATTTACAGAGCAGATAAGGACCAGAGGTATCAACTTGGGAATATAGAGGGGATTTTCTCCAAGGAGACAAATCATATCAAAATGTTATTAAAGGCCATTGATCAAAAATATTATTGAAAAGATATTTTGAGCAGAAGCAAGAACTACAATCCTGCAGCCTGTAGAACAAAAACCACATTCACATAAAGATAGACAAGATGAAAAGGCAGAGGGCTATGTACCAGATGAAGGAACAAGATAACCCCCCAGAAAAATAACTAAATGAAGTGGAGATAGGCAACCTTCCAGAAAAAGAATTCAGAATAATGATACTGACGATGATGCAGGATCTCAGAAAAAGAATGGAGGCAAAGATGGAGAAGATACAAGAAATGTTTAACAAAGACCTAGAAGAATTAAAGAACAAACAGAGATGAACAATACAGTAAATGAAATGAAAACCACGCTAGACAGAATCAATAGCAGAATAACTGAGGCAGAAAAATGGATAAGTGACGTGGAAAGGAGAATGGTGGAATTCACTGCTGTGGAAGAGAATAAAGCAAAAAGAATGAAAAGAAATGAAGACAGTCTAAGAGATTTCTGGGACAACATTAAACACAACAGCATTCACATTATAGGGGTCCCAGAAGGAGAAGAGAGAGAGAAATGATCTGAGAAAATATTTGAAGAGATTATAGTTGAAAACTTCCCTAACATGGGAAAGGAAATAGCCACCCAAGTCAAGGAAGCACAGAGAGTCCCATACAGGAAAACACAAGGAGAAACATGCCGAAACACATAGTAATCAAACTGGCAAAAATTAAAGACAAAGAAAAATTATTGAAAGCAACAAGAGAAAAACAACAAATAACATACAAGGGAATACCCATAAGGTTACCAGCTGAATTCTCAGCAGAAACTCTACAAGCCAGAAGGGGTGGCATAATATACTTAAAGTGATGAAAGGGAAGAACCTACAACCAAGATTACTGTACCCAGCAAGGATCTCATTCAGATTCTATGGAGAAATCAAAAGCTTTACAGACAAGCAAAAGCTAAGAGAATTCAGCACCACCAAACCAGCTCTACAAAAAATGCTAAAGGAACTTCTCTAAGTGGGAAACACAAGAGAAGAAAAGGACCTACAAAAACAAACCCCAAACAATTAACAAAATAGTCATAGGAATATGCATATCAATAATTACCTTAAATGTGAATGGATTAAATGCTCCAACCAAAAGACACAGGCTTACTGAATGGATACAAAAACAAGACCCATCTATATGCTGTCTACAAGAGACCCACTTCAGACGTAGGGACACATTCAGACTGAAAGTGAGGGGATGGAAAAAGGTATTCCATGCAAATGAAAATCAAAAGAAAGCTGGAGTAGCAATACTCATATCAGATAAAATAGACTTTAAAATAAAGAACATTACAAGAGACAAGGTAAGACACTACATAATGATCAAGGGATCAATCCAAGAAGAAGATATAACAATTATAAATATATATGCACCACACATAGGGGCACCTCCATCCATAAGGCAACTGCTAACAGCTATAAAAGAGGAAATCGACAATAACACAATAATGGTGGGGGATATTAACACCTCACTTACACCATGGACAGATCATCCAAAATGAAAATTAATGAGGAAACACAAGCTTTAAATGACACAATAGACCACATAGGTTTATTTGGTATTTATAGGACAGTCCACCCAGAAACAGCAGATTACACTTTCTTCTGAAGTGCACATGGACCATTCTCCAGGATAGATCACATCTTGGGTCACAAATCAAGCCTCAGTAAACTTAAGAAAATTGAAATCATATCAAGCATATTTTCTGACCACAACACTATGATATTAGAAATGAATTACAGGGAAAAAATGTAAAAAACACAAACACATGGAGGCTAAACAATACATTACTAAATAACAAGAGATCACTGAAGAAATGAAAGAGGGAATCAAAAAATACCTAGAGACAAAGGACAATGAAAACAGGACAATCCAAAACCTATGGGATGCAACAAAAGCTGTTTTAAGAGGGAAGTTTATAGCTATACAAGCCTACCTGAAGAAACAAGAAAAATCTCAAATAAACAATCTAACCTTACACCTAAAGGAACTAGAGAAAGAAGAACAAACAAAACCCAAAGTTAGCAGAAGGAAAGAAATCATAAAGATCAGAGCAGAAACAAATGAAATACAAACAAAGAAAACAACAGCAAGGATCAATAAAACTAAAAGCTGGTTCTTTGAGAAGATAAACAAAATAAATAAATCATTAGCCAGATTCATCAAGAAAAAGAGGGAGCCCTTCGCAGGCAGAGACTGCGGGTGGCAGAGGGGGGAAGCTTCGGAGCTACAGAGGAGAGCGCAGCAACTGTGGTGAGGAGGGCAAAGCGGAGAGATTCACGCACCGAGGATCGGTGCCAACAAGCACTCACCAACCCAAGAGGCTTGTCGGCTCACCCACCGGGGCGGCCGGGGCAGGGAGCTGAGGCTTTGGGCTTCAGTCAGAGCGCAGGGAAAGGGCTGGGGTTGGCGACGTAAACACAGCCTGCAGGGGGTTAGTGCACCACGGCTAGCCGGGAGGGAGTCCAGAGAAAAGACTGGACCTGCTGAAGAGGCAAAAGAGTTTTTCTTCCTTCTTTGTTTCCTGGTGCACGAGGAGAGGTGATTAAGAGAGCTGCTTAAAGGAGCTCCAGAGACGGGTGTGAGCCACAGCTAACAGCGCGGACCCCAGAGACGGGAATGAGACACTAAGGCTGCTGCTGCCGCCACCAAGAAGCCTGTGTGCGAGCACAGGTCACTATCCACACCTCCCTTCCGGGGAGCCTGTGCAACCTGCCACTGCCAGGGTCCCGGGATCCAGGGACAACTTCCCAAGGATAACGTACGGCGCGCCTCAGGCTGGTGCAACGTCCCGCTGGCCTCTGCTGCCACAGGCTCACACCGCATCCGCATCCCACCCTCTCCCTGGTCTGAGTGAGCCAGAGCCCCCAAATCAGCTGCTACTTTAACCCTGTCCTGTGTGAGCGAAGAACAGATGCCCTCTGGAGACCTACATACAGAGGTGGGGCCAAATCCAAAGCTGAGCCCCGGGAGCTGTGTGAATAAAGAAGAGAAAGGGAAATCTCTCCCAGCAGCCTCAGAAGCAGCGGATTAAAGCTCCACAATAAACTTGATGTACCCTGCATCTGTGGAATACGTGAATAGGCAACGAATTATCCCAAATTAAGGAGGTGGACTTTGAGAGCAAGATGTATTATTTTTTCCCCTTTGCCTCTTTTTGTGAATGTGTATGTGTATGCTTCTGTGTGTGATTTTCTCTGTATACCTTTGCTTTCACCATTTGTCCTAGGGTTCTATCTGTCCAATTTTTTTTTCTTTCTTTTAAAAAATATTTTTTCTTAATAATTATTTTTTATTTTAATAACTTTATTTTATTTTATCTTCTTTCTTTCTTTCTTTCTTTCTTTCTTTCCTTCTTTCTTTCTATTTTTTCATCCTTTTATTCAGATCCGTGTGGGTGAAATGCTCTTGGTGCTGCAGCCAGGAGTCAGTGCTGTGCCTCTGAGGTGGGAGAGCCAACGTAAGGACACTGGTCCACAAGAGACCTCCCAGCTCCACATAATATCAAATGGCGAATATCTCCCAGATGTCTCCATCTCAACACCAGCACCCAGTTTCACTCAATGTCCAGCAAGCTACAGTGCTGGTCACCATATGCCAAACAACTAGAAAGAGAGGAACACAACCCCATCCATTAGCAGAGAGGGTGCCTAATATCATAATAAGTCCACAGACACCCCAAAACACACCACCAGACGTGGACCTGCCCACCAGAAAGACAAGATCCAGCCTCATCCACCAGAACAGTCACTAGTCCCCTCCACCAGGAACCCTACAAAGCCCACTGAACCAACTTTAACCACTGGGGACAGACACCAAAAACAATGGGAACTACGAACCTGCAGCCAGCAAAAAGGAGACCCCAAACACAGTAAGGTAAGCAACATATGAATAAACCTACCTAAGGAGACAAAAGACCTGTATGCAGAAAATTATAAGACACTGAATAAAGAAATTAAAGATGACACAAACAGATGGAGAAATCTACCATGTTCTTGGATTGGAAGAATCAACATTGTTAAAATGACTCTACTACCCAAAGCTATCTACAGATTCAATGCAATCACTATCAAACTACCACTGGCATTTTTCACAGAAGTAGAACAAAAAATTTCAAAATATGTATGGAAACACAGAAGACTCCGAATAGTCAAAGCAATCTTGAGAAGGAAAAACAGAGCTGGAGGAATCAGGCTCCCTGACTTCAGATTATACTACAAAGCAACAGTAATCAAGAGAATATGGTACTGGAACAGAAACAGAAATATAGATCAATGGAACAGGATAGAAAGCCCAGAGATAAACCGACACACATATGATCACCTTATCTTTCATAAAGGAGACAGGAATGTACAGTGCAGAAAGGACAGCCTCTTCAATAAGTGGTGCTGGTAAAACTGGACAGGTACATGTAAAATTATGAGATTAGAACACTCCGTAACACAATACACAAAAATAAGCTCAAAATGGATTAAAGACCTAAATGTAAGGCCAGAAACTATCAGACTCTTAGAGGAAAACATAGGCAGAACACTCTATAACATAAATCACAGCAAGATCCTTTTTGACCCACCTCCTAGAGAAATGGAAATAAAAACAAAAATAAACAAATGGGACCTAATGAAACTTCACTTTTGCACAGCAAAGGAAACCATAAACAAGACCAAAAGACAACCCTCACAATGGGAGAAAATATTTGCAAATGAGGCAACTGAAAAAGGATTAATCTCCAAAATTATAAGCAGCTTATGCAGCTCAATAACAAAAAAAACAAACAACCCAATGCAAAAGTGGGCAGAAGACCTGAGTAGATATTTCTCCAGAGATGATATACCGATTGTCAACAAACACATGAAAGAATACTGAACATCATTAATCATTAGAGAAATGCAAATCAAAACTACAATGAGATATCATCTCACACCTGTCAGAATGGCCATCATCAACAAATCTAGAAACAATAAATGCTGGAGAGGGTGTGGAAAAAAGGGAAAACTCTTGTACTGCTGGTGGGAATGTGAATTGGTACAGCCACTATGGAGAACAGTATGGAGGTTCCTTAAAAAACTACAAATAGAACTACCATAAGACCCAGCAGTCCCACTACTGGTCATATACCCTGAGAAAACCATAATTCAAAAAGAGTCATGTACCAAAATGTTTATTGCAGCTCTATTTACAATAACCACGAGATGGAAACAACATAAGTGTCCATCATCAGATGAATGGATAAAGAAGATGTGGCACATATATACAATGGAATATTACTCAGCCATAAAAAGAAA